>NC_134692.1:33689101-33824101 GCF_050947455.1 Rhinoderma darwinii
CATCAAGTTCACGGCAGCGAAGGAGCAGATCACTGTACCTAGAGAGCAAGCAAAAGAGACCCTCAACCCAGCTACAGTTCAACAACAGCTGGAAACCTGCGGGTTATAGAACAGATCTGTGTGTTGGAAAAATATCCTCTTTATAGTATTGTAATCCAAATGAAATAGATTATAATCTCTGTACTCTCTATTTTTTCATATTAGTCACTTGACAAATGATCAAACGACTTTTAATATTAGACAAAGTTAACCCAAGTAAACACAAAATGCTACTTAGCCCTACCTGACCCTATGTGAAAAAGTAATTTCCGCCTTGGCTACTAAATCAACCGGACAACTGATGACTTAGCCACCAGATAGGTCATCAGTACATGTTCTGTAGGGGTCCGACACCCGGACCCCGCACCGTTAAGCCGATCCAGCTGCCTCCGGGAACCAGACGTCTATACCGGAAGCAGATGGCTTCGGTCACGGAATAGGATCAGAGCTGCAGTTTGGCAGCACGGCCGCTATGTAATGATTCAGGCTCTACATTGCATAATGTGCCATAACATCCGGTGACCGCAGGCCACCGGAGAAGCTGATCAGTGCGAAGTTCGGGTGTCAGACCCGCACCGATGATATACTGATGACCTATCCGGTGGATAGGTCATCAGTTGTCTGGTAGTGGACAACCCCTTAAGGTCAATATACACGATTCCACAATAAGAAAGACACTGAACAAAAAGAACACAAAGGCTTGGGCTCCCATTTGCCCAAAAAATGTAGATGGATCCACAAGATAATATTCTATGGACTGATGAGTCAAAGGTAGAACTTTTTGGAAGACGTGGTTATCGTCATCTGGCGTAAAGCTAACACCGTATTCCACCATAAGATCATACCAATGAAACGTGGTGGTGGTGGTGGTGTGATGGTCTGGGGCTGCTTTGCTTCTGCAGGACCTGGACAGCTTGTCATAATTAATGAAAACCCTAAAGGAGAAGGTCTGCCCATCACTTCGTGAACTAAAGCTCAAGCGCAGTTGGGTTCTGCAGCAGGACAATAATTCAAAGCACACAAGAAAGCTCAACAGGAACAAAATGAAGGTTTTGTAGTGGCCAAGTCAAAGTCCATTGAGATGCTGTGGCAAGACTTTTAACAGGCAGTTCATGCTCGAAAACCCTCCAATGTGGCCGAACTAAAACAATTCTGCACAGAAGATTGGGCCAAAATTCCTCCACAGTTATATAAAAGACTCAACGCAAGTTATTGTAACCCTTTGATTGCAGTTGTTATTGCCAAGAGTGGCACAACTAGTTATTAGGTTTAGGGGGGGATTACTCTTTCGCAAGGGTGAAATAGGTTTTGAATACATCTTTATCCTCAGTAGATGGAATGGTCATTTAAAAGCTGCATTTTGTGTTTGCTCGTGTTGTCTTTATCTTATATTAAAATTAGTTGGATGATCTAAAACATGTAAATGTGACAAATTAGCATAAACAGAAGAATTTCGGGTGGGGGGCACCTTTTTTCACAGCAATATATATATATAAATATATATATATATATATAGCTGCATTTCAAAAAGCTGAAACTTTTATTTTATGGTATATAATCCATTTCATTCCTGCATGAACCTCATCCCTGCTGTAGCTGCATTTCAAAAAGCTGAAACTTTTATTTTATGGTACTCTGCTTTCCTTTCTTCCTATATAGTCTAATGTTATCTCAAAGTTTTGTCAAAGTGTTTGATCGTCGTTAAGTTTTATGATCATCCAGACCTGCTAGTTTGTTTGTTTATCTCTGCATAGCTTTTTCACCTCATGTGTCTAGTTGATTTGATTAATAGCTGAACGAGCTTAATTAGGCCTAGATCTGAGCATCTACTCCCCTATAAATTTAGATGTAGCATATGGGGAAGGCACTCGTGCAAGGGGGCACGACGGCAGAAGTCATCTCTGTCTAAGTGTCATACTGTCAAAGTGTCCTGGCAGTTATACATGGCAGTTATACATGGCAGTTATACATGGCAGTTATACATGGCAGTTATACATGGCAGTTATACATGGCAGTTATACATGGCAGTTGCACAGGGTCAGTGACAGGTAAGCTGCATTACCAAACCAGACAAACTAGCCCACGCTCTCAATATTAGATTTCTAACTATCTGTAAACAAACATGTTTGCCACCGCTCTCATCATTATAGCTGCTCTTGGTTTTCAATCCTATCGCCCATTTAAGACTTGCCCAAAAACAGTCTACATCAGTCCCTCTCTCCTTGCCTCGCCCATGTACAGCTCCCATTCACTATTCACTTTCCTCAGTCAACTTAACCCATCTCATCCCACTGCCCAACATAAAAAACACTCACATAAATCACAGAACCATCTGCTGTCTCTCTCCATTCTCCTGCTACTAGCTGCAGGGGACATCTCTCCCAACCCTGGGCCTCCCTTTTCTTCTGCCAAGCTCAACCACTTACCTGCCACACATAGAAACCCTGCAAATCTTCTTGCCATTCCTTGTATGTCTTCTCCTGTCTCTTTTAACTGTGCTCTCTGGAACTCTCGCTCCGTGTGCAACAAACTCACCTTTATTCATGACTTATTCCTTTCTAACTCTCTCAACCTTCTGGCTCTTACAGAAACATGGCTACACCTGTCTGACACTGCTTCCCCTGCTGCTCTATCTTATGGTGGTCTCCAGTTCTCTCATGCCCCCAGAACTGAGAACAGGCAGGGTGGAGGAGTAGGTATACTTCTTTCCCCACACTGCACTTTCCAGGTCATTCCCCAGGTCCCCTCACTCACATTTCCCTCTTTTGAAGTCCACACCCTCAGACTCTTTCACCCTTTTCCCCTCCGAGTGGCAGTTGTCTACCGCCCACCGGGCTCACCCCGCCAATTCCTGGATCATTTTGCTGCCTGGCTTCCACAATTTCTATCCTCTGAAACACCCACTCTCATCATGGGTGACTTCAACATCCCCATTGATAACCCAATCTCCTCATCTGCCTCCCAGTTTCTATCTTTAACCTCGTCCCTCGGTCTGTCACAACTTACTAACTCTCCTACACATGAAGACGGGCATTCACTTGACCTGGTCTTCTTCCGGCTCTGCTCAGTTTCTGACTTTATTAACTCTCCTCTCCCGCTTTCTGACCACAATCTTCTCTCCTTTACTATCAAATATTCTCTGCCTCCTCAGGTCATCCCTACGTATCAGACATACAGAAATCTACATGCCATTAACACTGTGAAACTCATAGACAGTCTACAGTCCTCATTGTCCCCTATCTCTTCCCTCTCCTGTCCCAATCTGGCTGCCAAACTTTATAATAACACTCTCAAAAATGCATTGGATGAAGCAGCCCCCACTACACTCCGAACCACCCGACAAAGACGACGACAACCCTGGCACACGCCTCAATCCCGCTTTCTTCACCGGTGCTTGAGATGTGCCGAACGACTGTGGAGAAAATCGCATTTGGATGCAGATTTCCTCCATTACAAATTTATGCTCAAAACTTACAACTCTGCCCTTCACCGCGCCAAACAAGTCTACTTCACTTCTCTCATCTCCACACTATCTAATAATCCAAAACGCCTCTTTGATACTTTTCACTCCCTCCTTAGTCCTAAAGTGCAGACGCCAATCACAGATCTCAGTGCTGAAGACCTGGCCAATTATTTTAAAGTTAAAATTGACAACATCCGGCATGATATTCTCTCCCAGTCCCCTAGTAACATCGATCCCCTTCCCCCCCGCACTCCCTCTTCTTCACTCTCAGCATTTGACCCAATAACTGAAGAAGAAGTCTCGAGGCTCCTCTCTTCTTCTCGTCCTACTACCTGCCCTAGTGATCCTGTCCCCTCACACCTCCTCCAGTCCCTCTCCCCAGCTGTCACTAGTCACCTCACTAAAATATTTAACCTCTCTCTTTCCTCTGGTATCTTTCCCTCCGCTTTTAAACATGCCATTATAAACCCATTATTGAAAAAACCAACACTTGACCCATCCAGCGCTGCCAACTACCGACCAGTCTCTAATCTGCCCTTCATCTCTAAACTCCTGGAACGCTTGGTCTACTCTCGCCTTATCCGCTATCTCTCTGCTAACTCCATTCTTGACCCCTTACAATCTGGTTTCCGCACTCTACACTCCACAGAAACTGCCCTTACTAAAGTCTCAAATGAGCTCTTGGCGGCTAAATCGGACGGTAAATCCTCTCTCCTGATTCTTTTGGATCTCTCTGCAGCCTTTGACACTGTAGACCACAAACTCCTACTTAACATGCTCCACTCTATTGGCCTCAAGGACGCGGCTCTCTCTTGGTTTTCCTCCTATCTCTCTGACCGCTCGTTCAGTGTGTCATTTGCTGGTTCCACCTCTTCTCCTCTTCCCCTTGATATCGGGGTTCCTCAGGGATCAGTCCTAGGTCCGCTCCTCTTTTCTCTCTACACAGCTCCTATTGGACAAACCATCAGCAGATTTGGCTTCCAGTACCATCTCTACGCTGATGACACCCAATTATATACCTCTTCCCGTGACATCACCCCTGCTCTAATACAGAACACCAGTTATTGTCTGTCCGCGGTCTCTAACATCATGTCCTCTCTCTATCTGAAACTGAATCTTTCTAAAACTGAGCTCCTTGTGTTCCCACCATCTACTAACCTCCCTAAACCTGATGTCTCCATCTCTGTGTGTGGCACTATCATAACTCCTAAGCAGCACGCTCGCTGTCTCGGGGTTATTTTTGACTCAGATCTTTCCTTTACTCCTCACATACAATCACTTTCACGCTCCTGTCATTTTCACCTCAAAAACATCTCCAGAATCCACTCTTTTCTTACGGAGGAAACTGCCAAAACTCTCATTGTTGCTCTGATTCACTCTCGTCTTGACTACTGTAACTCATTACTAGTCGGTCTTCCCCTCACTAAACTCTCCCCTCTCCAATCTATCCTCAATGCAGCAGCCAGGCTCATCTTTATGACCAACCGCTACACCAACGCCTCTAATCTGTGCCAGTCACTGCACTGGTTGCCCATCCCCTTCCGAATAAAATTCAAACTTATTACTCTCACCCACAAAGCTCTCCACAGTGCTGCACCTCCTTACATCTCCTCCCTCATCTCTGTCTACCACCCTACTCGGACTCTACGTTCTGCCAACGACCTTAGATTAAAATCCTCCATAATCCGAACCTCCCACTCCCGTCTCCAAGATTTCTCTCGTGCTGCACCCGTCCTCTGGAATGTGCTACCCCAGACAATCAGATTAATTCCCAATATCCACAGTTTTAAACGTGCCCTGAAAACACATCTATTTAGACAGGCCTATAACATTCCCTAATCTGACTCCTTTCCATGGCCCTCCATTTAGATTAGTCATCAGAATAAGATTCCCTCACACTCCTTCTCTTCATGTCCGTCATACACGGATAGTGGCTGGTGACCGGCTCATGCAGCTTTATGTTACCACCGCATGTGTATAAAAATGGCCGGACTATTGTACAGAACAAACACTGTTACACTTTGTGTCTCCCTTATGTCCTCATAGATTGTAAGCTCTTGCGAGCAGGGTCCTCACTACCCAGGTTTGAATTGTAAATGAACTTTGTCACTATGTAATGTCTGATATTGTTTGTTTCATGTTCCCTCTAAATTGTAAAGTGCTGCGTAATATGTTGGCGCTATATAAATAAAGATTATTATTATTATTATTAACTGATATTACAGAAAAAACACTAAATTAATGTATAAGAATCCCTTAACTCATATTAAAAATCATGAGAACAATTGGCAACTTCTTCATAGGGGTTGCTTCATAACAAGACTAAGGGTATGTTCACACAGGGCGGATACGCTTCGTAAAAGCACACCGTGTATCTGCCCTGTGTGCCGCAGGGAATTCCGGCCCAAAAAATAAACCGAATTGTGGTGCAGTTTTTCGACCGGAATATCCGCTGTGGAAAACTGCACCTGAAAAAAAAGATTCATACTTCAGTAGCCGTGGCGATGCGTCCCCCCACTATCCTGCAGCCCGGCCTCTTGGGATGACGTTTCATCCCATGTACTGCAGCCTGTGATTGGCAGCAGCGATGACATGGGATGAAACATCATCCCAGGAGGTCGGCCTGGACATAGAAACACAGAAATCTGCGTAAGTATAAGATTTTTTTTTCTGAGTTACGTTTTTTTGGGGCGGAATTGCTGCTTTTCCACCACAAAAAATGCAACATCTGCTATTTGTTGCGGATTTTACCTCCCATTGAATAAAATGGGGAAAACCTGCAACAAATGAGCAGCGTTTACGCAAATACAACTGATATTCTGCGGATTAAAAAAACGCACCTCTAGTCAATTTGTGAGCGGTTTTTCTGCTTATCATTTGTTCAAATCTCATCCGCTTTGCTGCTACTGTATTATGTTGCAAATTCCGTTGCAGGAAATCTGCAGTATTTACGCTACATGTGAACTGACCCGAATAGGTTAAATTGGATGGTGAGTTTTGACGAAACTTCCAGTCCTGTACTCTGACATGTTAGCCTTGGCATGTGAATATTGGATTTAAATCCCATTCATTGTCTACATATTTACATTTGGCATGTCAATGTTGCTTTCAATCCAATCAGTATTCATATGACAAGGCTGAAATGCCAGAGCACAAAACAAGAATTACTGTCATGGAGACATTGTAGCAGAGGAGCTGCAGCTTCTTCAGGCTTGTGACTTCGACTAATATCTCCACACAGAAAGCAATAAAAAATGGGGGGATTTTAATTTAACAATGTTTTATATAGTTCTTTTAACATCAAGAATATTGCACAATAAAAGTCAGAAAGTTACTCAACAACCATGAAACACACAGACATCAGTGTAGTGATTTTGGATACAATAAAGATTTCTTAAAGGGGTTATCACATCACGGACAACCCCTTTAATATAAGAATAGCTGTGGATCCGGCTCCTGAGAAGATGCATCCAGCTACACATTTACCGTACAACGGATTCTGCTAGGGAGTGTAGTATTACATGGCGCTATTCAGATGATTATAATATATGGGTAGCACAAGTCCGCCGAAGTGAGGGTTGCTCTTGTTAGTGACTCTCCGATCTAGCTCATAAAGGGGGAACCTAATAGTCCATATTGAAAGGATTGTCCTAATGGGACAACCCCTTAAAGTATTATTGCTACTAAATTTGTAATGGTGCGCAAATAGACAGGTGATGGGATACATGTTTTGTTGCAGTGGAAGGTCATGTGATAAAAATGTCAATACATTTTTCAACACGGACTATTCTGTGATATAGCATGCATAAACTTATGGCTGAAGTGTAGGCCAAATAGCAGTGCCAGCACAGTGCCCACATAACACAACACTACTCTAACAGGCACATATAGTATATGTGAGCATAAAGCCAATAAAAAGTAGTCATCTTTTCCAGAGCCAATCTGCAGTTAGAGATTAGTACTAGAGAATACAAGTCGGGCAGAAACTACCACAGACGTGTTGCGTTTCAAGACCCTAGACACTTGTTTTTCACTGGGTTGGGTAGTGAGGAGTCAATTGCAAGATGCTTGTCGTCTGTATGTGGTCCCAGAGCCACATTGTTGCCATCGTTGCTAAGTAAATATTACTTCTTGCCTGCTTTAATTTACAGGAAGCAATGCAAGGTAAAGGTGGTTTTACATGGGCAGACATTGTCTATGTTTAACCAACTTTAATGAGCGCCAATGCACAATACAGCTTGTCGATCGTCGCTCGTTTGCTTCATTCACAAGGATCAGCAATCATTAAGTGTGGGGATTGTTCATCCCCATGCATTTGCATCATGACGACAGCCGATCTCCCTGTTTACACAGGCAGATGTGCTGCCCACTAGTGACCAATTTTTTGGGTACATAAAAGATGCGATCACTCGATGGATGAGCGCTTGCTCGTTTATCAGCTGATCTTTGCTCAGTTTACACAGGGCAATGATCAGGAACGAGCAATCGTAGTGTAGTTTGTGTACAGATCCAAGATAAGCCACAATGATATATTTACGAAGCCTGATTTTTATCCTAAGCTTTCTACAGGAAGTAGTATGGACCATCACACAGATTTAAGCTGGCCATAGACGTAACAGTTAGGCTAAAGGCCCTTTTAGACCGGCCGACATTCGGCCGGTGCAGCGAGTGCCGATCAATGAGACATTGTTGATCGGCGCTCGCTTGCTGCTGTCACATGGGGCTATGAATGGAGACGAGCCGTCGTTACTCCGATCGCTCGTCCCCATATAATATTATCATGTCGGCAGCGCGTCTCCCTGTTTACACAGCGACATGTGCTGCCGACGACGATATTTTACTTTTTTTAAACTATACGACCAGCAGATGCAATTATTGTCAACGAGCGTTATATTAACGCTCGTCTTCCCGATAATCGTTCTGTGTAAAACCCCCTTAAGGCTAGACGAGATGAGAAAATACATAAGTAGCAGTAAGTAGCAATTCACATAAACATTGAAAAATTACCCCTGTATCTTGTAGTACATTAATAACAAAACTGGGAATACTAAAGAGAAAAATTTGGTTTTTGCCAAACTTTTAAGTATCAAGAACTGACACCGAAGACTCTCCAATTACTGCATCCCCAATGTCAGATAAATAACCAGTCAAAATACTAAAGATTTATTATGTTAGGAGTAGTTGACTTTTCTTCTTATAAAGGAAAATCACATCTTATCTTTAAAAATCAATGACTCATTATATATTGGCTGCTGATGACCTCTGAAGCAATGTCAGAGAAGGAGAGCACTTGTTAATGGAATATAAATGTCAAAATGTTGTGCACGGAAAAAAAGACTTTAAATCGTTTTAAGAAATAGAGATAATGCTGGAAAAAATAGGTCAGTGTGTTGACAAGAATATGGTTTGAGATTAAAATGGTTTCTACAAAGTCGGTAAAGCTTATGGTTCCCAAATCCCTAATTTAAAGTGACAATGAACCTAAAGTTTATCTTCTCTACACTTTCTTTGCAGTGAATGAAGCCTGCTACTCTTGTAGGCAGCCATTTCAGGCTGGGGGTGACTGTAGTGTTCTTCAATGGGATGACTGGCAGTGAGTTCAGAAAGATGACGGCAGACATCAGGGGACAATCAGGAAATGAGTTGGATCTGCCAACAATCTAACGTCTATAAGGGCAGCCAGAGAGAAGCATGTACTGGACGAGCACTCCCTCAACAGTTATCTTATATATACGGCCGCCTTAAAGAGGTACTCCTATCATGTAATGTTATGGCATATAGCTAGGATATGCCATAACATTTTGATCGGCGGGTGTCAGACCTCTGGGACCCCTGCTCATCTTGTGAACATGGGAAAGAAGATCGCTTTGGCATTCCAGCCAACCGCTGTGCAGGAAACTGCAGCATAACTCCATTCAAGTTTATGGGGGCCATACTGCAGTGCCTAACTAGCACTGCAGGCCCTTCATGTTGAGGATCAGTGGAGGTCCAGGCAGTAGAGCTCTACCGATCAGAAAGTGATGGTAAATCCTCTCAATATGCCATCATTCTCTATGGTGGGAAAACCTCTTTCACCGCTAATACACCATATTGCAGTATTGGGATCTTTCACTAAATGTTCCCACCCAGCCCATGTTGACTTTTACATAAATCTCAAATCGTTGTACAATCCATAAGCGACATATTGGTCAATTACATAAAAAAAAGTGAAAACCGCCTCTCATAAAGCAAATCTGGGCGAGGCATTTACAAGTTGTGTTGATTTTGTAAGACAAAGTTGCTCTATTGTTAATTCTCCACATAAACTTCAAAGATTAGGAAATAAAAGTCTCATTGTTCTGGTTGCGGCTAGGACCAGTTAATGAGAGTACAAAGTCTTCTATGGTAGTGATAAGATTATGCGTGTCTGCTTTGATTTTTCAACTATATTAAATATGTAACTAGGTAAAACTTTGTGGCAGTTCTGCAATTCAGATGACTTTGCTAATCTTTCTACATACATTCCTTTACACATAGAACAAAGTTATAAAAATAAAAAAATCCAAAAGAAAGACAACATCCTGGTCCTCTAGCCCTGCACCCTATTCTTAACTACAGTATTAAAAGTAAATATTTCCCTGTCCAGTGCTGGGTATAAGAAACGTTTGGTTCAAAATGTCTGGTCAGTATGTGATAGCAGCACGTCTAGAAGCTGCTGGGTGACTATGCTGGTCTCCACAGGAGTAGGACGATTCAATGTAGTCACCTGCTGGCTATAGAAAGGTAACAACTCAAGGTATCAACTCATTCATGGATTTCCCAACAAACACAGCCCTTGGAAACCCATACAATAGTACAACTGATAATCACACCCCCCAAAAAAATATATATACTGTATATACAAAATAGGGTGTCAATCCTATGCCGCCCAGCTTTCCTAGAATTCTAAACGGAATATAAACCTGAAAGAGTAACCAGAAATTATCTCAAGAGTTACCCCCAAGTGTCAGTGTTTACTATAGTTTTGGCAATAGATTAATGCACTAGAAAGATCATGATATGAACAATGATAAACCGGGAAGCGCTGTACTGCATGAGGAGCACATAGAAAGAGTTAACTTAAAGCATACCTAACTTTTCAGATGACTTTTCCAAATAAGCTGTCATATACATGAGGAAAATACAATTTATGGCCAATATATAACTTGTAGTCTGCATTTTTTTAGCAGGCTCTAATTCTCAGTTTTCTCTAAGCTAACAGGTGGAGCCTAATGGCTGTCATGTCTTCAATACACTGCACACATAGAAGAGGAGAATCCTGCTAAACTATCTATCTATCTATCTATCTATCTATCTATCTATCTATCTATCTATCTATCTATCTATCTATCTATCTATCTATCTATCTATCTATCTATCTATCTATCTATCTATCTATCTATCTATCTCATATGTGTGTGTGTGTGTGTGTGTGTGTGTGTGTGTGTATGTGTATATATATATATATATATATATATATATATATATATAGCAGCAGCAGCAGCAAGGAGGACATTATACAGCAGTAATGAGCAGTGTAGCTGTGAAGCCAACACTGGAGTGACATTCAACACTTATTAGAAAGCTGCAGCAGGGTATGTGCCCCTCTGCCTCTCTCTCTCTCTGTAAGGTAAGTTTAGAGGTGACCTTAAAATAATTGTCCACCCTTAGACACAATTTTTTTGTGTTCTAATAAGTACAACAATCTGTGCTGATTCATTTCTTCATATTGGATGAGCTCCATTTTTCTGTCATATAAATTCAAGTCCCCTGCATAAAGTTAAAAGATACCATTCTGGCTGCCTGTAGCCACCACTAGGTGGAGCTTACTGTATGCTATTTATAAAGTACATTGAACTCAATAATAAAACAGTATCCAGTTATCTGAAGGCAGACAAAATTATATCATGTATAATTACGTCTATGCAGGAAATTTGGATCTGAACAAAAGAGCTCCGACTGCCTTAAAGATATATTAAGAAATTAATAAGCACATAATGAAAGAGAAAGATGGCATCTCATCCAGGCTGGTATCCATTAAGAACTTTCTTACCATGCCCTCAGCTTGTTCACCATTTATATACACACATACATATATTGAGTATACATATACTATATATATATATATACACACACACACACACGCATAAATATACATATATAAATATATAGACACACACACACACACACGCATATATATATATATATATTATTACTAAGCTTCATATTTTTAGTGAAGCTTTTCAAACAGGCCAGTTAAGACAAGGGAAGACGGTGCAGTCAAGTCAAAGCGGGCAGGTGGCAACATCGGTAATTTGAAGAAGTATCATATGTCTGTACCTGCAAAACTAATTGTTATCCTATCAGACAAAAACGGCATGTTTTTTTTTCCAAAGTAAAATTTAATAACTGTTCACATAATAGGAATATGAATTTTGTCTTCCTTTCTCCAGTATCGGGATATTTCCCCCCTTTACTTTGAAGGACAATTTGACAGGTGCTTGTTCATGTTAGTTAACCCGCTATGTAAATGGATTTATGTTGATTTTATTATGTAGGAAAACCATACCGAACAACCATACAGTATATAAAAACATGTAATTTGTGAACGCATACAGCTTTCCCAGTGAGTTAGAACAACAAATTGGCACTTTTAAATTTTTTGGTCTGTACTTACATTTTCATTTCCACAAGAATTTGTTTTAAATCAGTATAATTTTCCACACAATTACAATACAGATAATCTTTAGTGCATTTTAGATGGATCCATTTTAAGATACGGAATTCAATGAAGTCGCTTTTAAAAATATTGTCTAAAACCAGAGTGCAGACAATGGGAAAGCAAGATAAATTCTAGATTATTTGAAAGTC
Source organism: Rhinoderma darwinii (assembly GCF_050947455.1). Lineage (NCBI taxonomy): Eukaryota > Metazoa > Chordata > Amphibia > Anura > Rhinodermatidae > Rhinoderma > Rhinoderma darwinii. The sequence continues at coordinate 33,701,493 of NC_134692.1, forward strand.
ATTATGTGCAATAAAAATAGTGCTCATTTAAAATCAATTTCAATAAAACATTAAGAACGGAACTAGAGTGGATGAAAAGAGGAAAAAGCCAGCAAACAAATTGTAGATAATTCTCCCCCCCCCCCTCCCCCCGACTCCCCTGAAACTTGTAAAGGAAAATATACTCATTCATCCCGGCTACTGTGTCATACCATCTGACTAGTCAAGTATACAGATATATTATCCAGATTTCCATTACACGCAGCCTCTCAGGTTCATCAGATTCATACGCCTTTTAACGGCGGCCACTAACGGGCTTTATTCTGATGCATATGCCAATTTACGGCACTGCATCAGAATGAGTAAACAGAGCAGGGAGCCGTCAAATCTCCCTGCTCTCAGCTGCCAGAGGTAGCTGAGGGCGTCCCTGCTCTGCCGTGTGAGATCGATATTAGTATCGATCTCACATGTTTAACCCCTCAGATGCGGTGCTCAATAGCGAGAGAGGGACGGAGCTCCCTCTCTCTCCCACCGACACACGGCGATACGATCGCCGAGTGTCAGTGTCTTCTATGGCAGCCGGGGGCCTAATAAAGGCCCCCAGGTCTGCCTGTCATGAATGCCTGCTAGATCATGCCTCTGGCATGACCTAGCAGATGCCTGTCCGTTTTAAAGGGACAGGCAGTAATACAATGCAATACAGAAGTATTGCAGTGTATTATAATAGCGATCGGAGAATCGCATATTAAAGTCCCCTAGTGGGACTAGTAAAAAAGAGAAAAAAAAGTTTAATAAAGTTAATTTAAAAAAAAATTTGAAAAAAATGAAAAACCCAGCTTTTCCCCTTACAAAATGCTTTACTATTAAAAAACCAAACTAAATAAAAAAAGTTACGCATATTTGGTATCGCCGCGTCCGTAACGTCCCCGACTATAAATCTATTACATTATTTAACCCGCACGGTGAACGCCGTAAAAAATGTAATAAAAAACTATGGAAATATTGCTGTTTTCTGTGAATCCTGACTTAAAAAAAATGATATAAAAAGTGATCAAAAAGTCGCATTTACTCCAAAATGGTACCAATAAAAACGACAAGTCTTCCCGCAAAAAAAAGCCCTCACACAACCGCATCGGCAAAAAAATACAAACGTTACGGCTCTTCAAACATGGAGACACAAAAACAAATAATTTTGAAAAAAAAGCGTTTTTCCTGTGTAAAAGTAGTAAAACATACAAAACGATACAAATTTGGTATCGTTGCAATCGTAACAACCCGCTGAATAAAGTTATTGTGTTATTTATATCACACGGTAAACGGCGTAGACTTAAGACGCGAAAAAGCGTGGCGAAATTTCAGGGTTTTTTCTCTTCCCCCCCAAAAAAAAGTTAATAAAAGTTAATCAATAAATAATATGTACCTCAAAATGGTGCTATTAAAAAATACAACTTGTCCCGCAAAAAACAAGACCTTATACAGCTATGTCAACGCAAAGATAAAAGAGTTATAGCTCTTGGAATGCGACGATGGAAAAACGTAAAAAATGGCTTGGTCATTAAGGTTTAAAATAGGCTGGTCATTAAGGGGTTAATTACATCACTTTGTTATGACAGCAAAAAAATATCACAGCCCTCTGATACATTTCTAATAGCGAATCAGCAGATATCAATATTTTTCCCATTAGAAGATATATTTTATTATTCAGTAGAACCCAAACTATGCAACAGATTTGCTGACGCGTTGTGCGTTGCATGGCAAACAGATCGAGATATGATACATAAAAATATCAAAAAGAAAACAATGTATTTCTATACAGGGCTTCGGTAGCCGACCCCCTATATGTCAAGCAGTGTTTTCCTGACCTTTTTTTTTTTCATTGCTGATACCCCTCTATGCAGGTGTCTTAGGTCCCTTTCCCATCACGTTTAGGGACATGCAGTTGGGGCATACATTGCAAAAATACGAATGAAAGTGTTTGACCTACAGTTACATACATTTGCCATTGATTTTCATTGCATGTACTTTTTTTGTGGTATTGAATAATTATATTATTAGTTTATTCAGCAAATAAAGCTATCTAGGGTGTTTAACCATCACATATATGCCAATGAACACTCTTTACATATGTGCGTGGCCTGTAGAAAGCTGTGTGTACATCACGGGATACATTTGGATAATACTTTTTTTTATTACGCAACAGCATCCTGATGTAGCTAATAAAACATGTTATAAAAAGAGGCCTTATCACTTGTTAAAAAAAAACAAATTAATGACACAAAGACTGTTTGCACATAAAGTCAGGGGCACAGCCATAAGGCGGTGGTCTTTAACCTGTGGCCCTCCATCTTTTTCAAAACGTCAAATTTCAGCATTCTCTAACAGCCACAGGCTGGAGGATCCACAGCTAAGGCCCCATGCACATGACCGTGCCCGCAATCACGGCCCCCGATTGCGGGCACGGCTGGCCGCTGACTGCCACCCGCATATTCGTGCCGTGCTCCCATACAAAATATGGGAGCACGGCCCGCAAAATGCAAAAGAACGAACATATTCCATAATTTTCGGAACATTTCTACGGCATGGACATCCAGCTGTAGTGATACGGAAAGGTGTCCGCGTTCAATGGAAGTGAATGGGTGAGTTTTTGCAGAACGCAATTGCAGTCCGCAAAAACTGAGGTTTTTTTACGGTCGTGTGCATGGGGCCTTAGTGATCACTGATCTAGAGGTTGTACAACACCTAGTCGCAAGAGGCCCATATGGACTAGTGCCATAAAAACCACAACAAGGGGGTACAAATAATCGTTAAAAAAGAGGTTTCTTGGCCTATAATGAAAACTTGATTTGATATAGATACCTACATAAAGTAACATATCATCATGGTTATTGTCGGTTGGTGGCCCAAATGCTTCAACATATGCCTCTGTCAACAGACGTCCCACTATATAACACTTTATGTCAGCTTATCCTTGAGTGTTTGGTCTCAAATAAATTGGCGACCATGTCAAAAGTAGCACTGTGTTTAGCCCTGTAGAGGGGGGTTATTTTAAAGGAAAACTAAACATACAAAAATCCATGTTCCCAAAACAGCATAGGTCACTGTGCTACGCTGTTTCTGTAACTTCCATTCACTTCTATGAGAGTTCTGCAAACAGCATAGCAAAACACACTCGGCTCTCTGTGAAAAACCCGGCCACCTCGTCAGTCAGTGGCCAGAGCCCAGCAAAAGAGCAAAAGGTAGGATCGGAATCTGACAGGCCCGTTTTAGAGATAGATGGGGGTCCCAGAGTTGGAATCTGCATTTATCGTACATTTATGGTATATCCTATAGATATGCCATAAATGTCCAAGATTGGAATACCCCTTTAATCTCCTCTTTCTTTGATCCTATTTTTTTTATCTCATATTGCAATTATATTAAGAAATATATAATAAAATGTTCTATAGGTGTTCCACATGGTCAGACATTTTCCTCTTCCTTCTCCTCCACTTCCACCTCACTGTTGTATGTCTGGCTGTAAGACAACTGACTGTGGCAGATGCCTACCATCTGCCCTGTCTGTAGTAGGACACACAGATCATTAAGACTTTCCCTTTGCTCAGTCCCACCCCCTCAGCCATTTACTTGCTGAAAATGGAAGAGATCAGCAAGAAATTAGCCTTCATGTTGTCTGCAGGCTTTCTACAAGACCGTTTCAGAGGTTTTCAAACGATTCTGCAAACTGGGCAAGCTTATCTCCAGTTTACATATATCATTCATTTCTAGGTTTAGTGTTCCTAGTAACATAGAAAGAGGCCACTCGGGTCAGTTAAAGAGCATGGAGGTCCAACATGGTCACCACTAGGAGGTAGACCCATTTTCTAAGCAGCCACAGATATTAATTTTGTCCCTACACTGCAAGCTCTGCACTTGCAGGAGGGTGGAGTATTTTCTAATGAGCAATTACAATGGGAGACCGGCTTTCACCAACATTTTCCTGCAATGGAAAGTGTTTGTATATGAAAATTCATAGAAAAATATTTAAACTTTAGCCGCAGCATGTCAGAATTCTCAGCAGAGGAATCAACAATGAGCTTTGTGTTAATACATTAGAAATCTATCAGTTACATTGTATTAATCAGGTGAAGCTCTAGGCAGTGAATGGATTTTCCCAGAAAATGAAGAAGCAGCCTTACCACTGAGCCAGGTTGTACGTTGATGGATAAGCCAGCTTCATCCAAGTGTCAGGTACATTATCAAAAAATAGGGATGACTGCAGTTGCTCCATTTCGGAAGAGATTGCTAACTCACCCTAACAAAAGAAAACATTAGTGAGCTATTTGCTTTTCAGATAGCGGCTGTGATAAGATGACATGATAAATGGTAAAGAGGCTGTTTTTGACTTTCACAGAAACATACAAGGTGCTGAAAGTTGACGCTTGAACAATGCAGAAGCCTAAACCTTCACCAGGCGCATAACTCATTTACTAAAAGGAATATTAAGTAGTAACAATAACTAAAGTATTTCACATTATGTGTGTGGAATGTGCTGCAAATGTGGATAAATTAAACATTTTTCTGCCTAATTATTTTGCTGCCTAAAGCTTAAAATTCAGGAAAAAAAAAAAAAAAACATGCGAAGAAACGCAAAGATGAGCTTTGGGCTCAGTACATGGGACTGTTGAAATAATGGATCATCACATCTATTCAGTAATCCATAGTAGCTTTAGAGGCTGCACAGGTACAAGTCACAACCCGGTGGCAGAAACATCTGGGCAGGGGTGTAACAAGGAACTATGGGGTCCCGTAGAATAACATGGTACTACAACCAACTTCAGCAGCACATGAGGTCAGGACCATGGAAAACTTGTGATTATTTTGGTCTCTTCTATGTTCCCTTTGTCTCTCCCTCCTTTACTTGGTCTTTCAGTGATCTGCATACAGTTTTTCACTGCCCCTTTTCACTCTCCCCTTCCATTATCCACAGTGATTACTAATTGCCGATGAGTGCAAATGGGCCCCCTTGACTGCTGGGCCCTATAGCAGTTGCTATGCCTGTTGATCTGGTAGTTACACCCATGTTTGGGGGCCTATAGCCCATCCAGCCTAAGAACTAGAAGATGATGCTGCAATAAATTATTCTAAATGAACAATAATATAATCACTAGAGCTTAAAGGGTAAAGATAAGGTGCCATATATATATATTTACATATATATATATATATATACACACACACACACATATATATCTTATATAGCATGTCATCATTAGATGCAATGATATGGGAAGTCATCTGTTAGCACTAGGCGTTGGATATTTAATCTGTGCCTCTGCAGTATATATTACTGGTCCAAATGAGAGATTCCTCCTTTAGGGCATGTTCAGACGTGGCGGATTTCCACTACGGCCAGTCTGCAGTGCAAATCCACAGCATCCTTTTTTTCCTTTGGTTTCTATTGCTTTTTAGGTAACTTAGTTTAGACATTGCGCAAAATAACAGTGCGGAATTTAGGCTGCGGTGCAGAATTTTCCCTCCGCAGCCTGCTCAGTCTGTTGCGGAGAAGCAGCGGATTTTCACTGCGGATTTCAGCCTTTGCAGCGCAAAGAATGAAATCTGCGACAAGTCCGCTGTGATATCCGCCATGTCTGAATTAACTGTCAAATATGCAAATTTTGCTGCAAATTCATTGCGTAATTGCTGCGAAAATGCAGCAGAAATTTTCCTTTGCATCTGAACGTTGCCTTAATATCGTCCTTACCTTTGATCCTATTCTGTCTCATCTTGCAACTAAAACTAAGAAATATGTGTTCCACTAGATCAGCTTATTGGCCACAAAAAGAGCCTCCCTAATACTCTGTCTCCCTCTTCCCTCACTGTCCATGCCCCTCGCTGTCCTCCGTGTGGTTGTGTGGGTGAGGAGGAATGTAGACTTGCGACCCCCATTCTGGTGATCGTGGGGGTCCCAGCGATTAATCATTTATCACCTATCCTGTGGATAGGTCATATATTTATTTGGTGGGAAAACCCTTATAGGTCTTGTTTACTGTAAAAAAAAAATTGTTTCCTACACTTTCTTAAGATTCCACATTTATTTTTTTATTCTATATTACACCTATTTGTAGTCAATATTTATGGTATTTAAAATGATTTTCTAATTTATTTACTCGAATTATTTCTCTTAATAAAATATTACAGAGAGATATTATTGCTTTTCCTTTTTCCACTGTTCTCTCTGTATATTCCTGGAAAACACTAGTTCTCCATTTGGAAACAGCACAGACACAGCATGAAGTGCAAGTCTCAACACTTGTCTATCAATATGCCAAAGGAAGACACTGATCTTGCAAGGACCACATCCAGAGCTGAGGAGCTCGTCTAGTCTCTATGGGACTCATTTAGCCACTGCCGGCTGTACAATCATTGCTGAGTATTTTCTGTCTGCAGCGTAGGCCAAAAATATGATTCACATATAGCATTACAACGAGGCAGCCCGGATCCTTTTCACTTCAAAATGAAACAACATTTTCTTAATCTGCAGAATGCTAAGTCAAGTAAACGTATATTTCATGACATAAAGATTTGGTAGTCTTAAAGGAAAATTCTGCTTTTAAATTTTTCTATATGTGATTTATGTAAAATGAGAGATTAGCAGTGTGATCTTCCGTAATAGCTTTACAAATCCTGGGGAGATTTGTAAGAATTAGTGCTAAGGTATAAATAGATGAGATGCCTATGGTAACCATTAGGTCGCGGATTGCATTGATTGGAGGAACTGTTTATTGAAAATGAATGTTAAAGAGGCTCTGTCACCAGATTTTGCAGCCCCTATCTGCTATTGCAGCAGATAGGCGCTGCAATGTAGATTACAGTAACGTTTTTATTTTTAAAAAACGAGCATTTTTGGCCAAGTTATGACCATTTTTGTAGTTATGCAAATGAGGCTTGCAAAAGTACAACTGGGCGTGTTTAAAAGTAAAAGTCCAAGTGGGCGTGTATTATGTGCGTACATTTTACTACTTTTACTAGCTGGGCGTTCTGATGAGAAGTATCATCCACTTCTCTTCAGAATGCCCAGCTTCTGGCAGTGCAGACACAGCCGTGTTCTCGAGAGATCACGCTGTGTCGTCACTCACAGGTCCTGCATCGTGTCAGACGAGCGAGGACACATCGGCACCAGAGGCTACAGTTGATTCTGCAGCAGCATCAGCGTTTGCAGGTAAGTAGCTACATCGACTTACCTGCAAATGCCGATGCTGCTGCAGAATCAACTGTAGCCTCTGGTGCCGATGTGTCCTCACTCGTCTGACACGATGCAGGACCTGTGAGTGACGACACAGCGTGATCTCTCGAGAACACGGCTGTGTCTGCACTGCCAGAAGCTGGGCGTTCTGAAGAGAAGTGGATGATACTTCTCATCAGAACGCCCAGCTAGTAAAAGTATTAAAAACGCCCCGATGTACGCACATAATACACGCCCACTTGGACTTTTAGGGTATGTTCACACGGCGGGGGTCCGTAACGGCTGAAATTACGGGGATGTTTCAGCCTGAAAACATCCCCGTAATTTCAGCCGTACCGGCATGTGCAGGCGCTTGAACGCCGCGTCAATTACGGCCGTAATTAGCGCTGCTATTCATTGGAGTCAATGAATAGCGGCTCCAATTACGGCCAAAGAAGTGACAGGTCACTTCTTTGACGCGGGCGTCTAGTTACGCGCCGTCATTTGACAGCGGCGCGTAAATATACGCCTCGTGTGAACAGACAAACGTCTGCCCGTTGCTTTCAATGGGCAGATGTTTGTCAGCGCTATTGAGGCGCTATTTTCAGACGTAATTCGGGGCCAAAACGCCCGAATTACGTCCGTAAATAGGCCGTGTGAACATACCCTTACTTTTATACACGCCCAGTTGTACTTTTGCAAGCCTCATTTGCATAACTACAAAAATGGTCATATCTTGGCCAAAAATGCTCGTTTTTTAAAAATAAAAACGTTACTGTAATCTACATTGCAGCGCCGATCTGCTGCAATAGCAGATAGGGGTTGCAAAATCTGGTGACAGAGCCTCTTTAAAGGCGAAGTCGGGACAAGTCTTTGGTCAACAGCTATTTAAGATCTATGGCCACCTTAATATTCAGAGGTCTCTCTGTTAGTCAGACAGACATATTTTACCATCACCAGCATGGAGGTTGAATTAAAGGTGGTTTCTGGCTTTATGCAAATACATTTTAATTTTCATTTAATAAAAAAGTTATTAATATGTAATATATTCCTCTGCAATTTAAAGATCTTTGCTTGATATCTGTGAATGAAAACATTCTCGTTTATATCCAGAGGCTGAAAACCTGTACAGAAATAATACGAATGCAATACAGAGTTTTCTACAAATATATTCAATCATCTTTGAGCTAAACCCTTCAGCAGCAAAAATGTCTCTATTGTCTTGTTTGCTACTATGTATCAGTGTAGGTAAAACATATAATCCTGGAGTCCAGACTGTTTAGATCATAAAGAATTGCCTAGACTGGAAACAATTAAAGTTTAAGGCTATGCCCACCTCCGCAACCAAGTTTTATTTATTGTCCCAATGCATCTAAAATAAAGACTGAAGCAACTTCTAAATAAAAAATTCCTTTTGTTTTGTTTTTACAGATTATATGCAGGCCTATGTGTCTCCATGGTAACAGACAGCAAACAATTCCTGTGTAGTCTGATTCTGCAGTCACACTTATTTTCATATGCAGGGGCGTAGCTAGGGGGGGGGGCAGGCGGGGCATGTTCCCCGGGCGCAACCCGGTGGTAGGGAAGGGGGGGGGGGCGCCGAAGAGCAGCTGATTGCTGCTGACAGGCGCCCGTATGTCGGACACCTGCAGCAGCTTAGGAAGAGCCAGGATATTACGGTGTTCTGACTGGGGTCTGTGACGGCCAGGGAGTGGACCAGTCCAGTCACCTGACCTCACGTCAGTGACATGAGGTCAGATGACTCAGGTCAGGGGACAGGTCCACTCCCGTGCTGCAGCCTTCCAGCATCTGCCTCTACTCTGTGCTCTACACACACGCTGAGAAGCAGAGAGGAAGCTCCGCCCACACACAGCCCGTCCTGACCTGTCAGCAAGGAGACATGGTGAGTGTGTGTGTAGTGTGTAATGTGTGTCTCTGTGTTTGTATGTGTGTGTGTGTGTGTGTGTGTGTGTCTCTCTGTCTGTCTGTGTCTCTGCATGTGTTTATCTCTTACATCTACTACATTATCTGTACTCAGAGAGTTATCACTGTGTTATCTGTGGTGTTACATAGGACGGCAGGTAACATCTACTACATTATCTGTACTGTGTGCTAAATTACAATCTCAGCTCTGCTACACAGTACAGATAATGTAGTAGATGTTACCTGCAGTCCTATGTAACACCACAGATAACAGTGATAACTCTGATTACAGATAATGTACTAGCTGTTGCCTGCAGTCCTATGTAACACCACAGATAACACATTGTGCTAGATTACAATCTCAGCTCTGCTACAATGTGTTATCTGTGGTGTTACATAGGACTGCAGGTAACACTACTATCTGTATTTAGAGAGTTATCTCTGTGTTATCTGTGGTGTTACATAGGACTGCAGGTAACATCTACTACATTATCTGTGCTGTGTACATATGTGCCTCTGTGCGTATATATGGGTCTGTTTGTGAATGTGTCTTTGTGCTTGTATATTTGTGCCTTTTATGTATTTGTATATGTCCCTGTCTGTGTATTTATCTGCCGGTGTGTGTGTGTATATATATATGTGTCTGTATGTCTATATATTTACCTGTATGTATATATTCCAGAATGTGTGTATGTATATTTGCCTATATGTCTAAACATCTATCTTTATGTATGTACAGTATATATGTTCCAGCGTGTCCATATATGTGGTTCATTTTGGTTTGTGTAGGGGGCGGCAATAGAGAGTCCCGCACAGGGCGCCATCCAACCTAAGGCCGGCCCTGGCTGTCACCGACCCTAGTCAGAAGAAACTCTGCCGCTGCCTGCGCCGCATGACCTCCTCGGCTCCTCCGGTAAGTCACACCAGGCAGAGCGGAGAGTGGTAGCGGTAGGCTACCGCTCACCGCTCTGTTCACAGTGTGGCGCTAAGTACAAGGGGTGGGAGTGTGGCGCTATTTAAAAGGGGGGGAATGTGGCACTATTTACAAAGGGGCAGCGGGCTGTGTGTGGCACTATCTACAAGGGGGGGAGGGTGCTGCTATCTACAAGGGGGGAAGCCGGCTGTGTGTGGCCCTATCTATAAGGGGGGGGGGGTAGCGTGCCGCTATCTACTAGGGGGAGGCGGGCTGTGTGTGGCACTATCTACAAGGGGGGCTGTGTGTGGCAATATCTACAGGGGGCTGTGTGTGGCACTATCTACAAGAGAGGGGCTGTGTGGCGCTATCTACAGGGGGCTGTGTGTGGCCTCTTTAATTTATTTATTTTCTTTTAATTTATTTTTATGTTAATTACATTATAGAACTACATTGCTTGTAAAATGTAGAAATGCTTTTATACTCGAGTTACATTAAAAAAATTGTGAAAAAAAATTACATCTCATTGATTGGTAGGGAAAGAAAACATGGCGAGGGGGAAGGAGATGTCAGGAAATAAGTTGGGGGGGGGGGGCGCCAATCTGAATCCTTGCCCCTGGTGCAGGAGAACCTAGCTACGCCTCTGTCATATGTCCACTACTTTATGTCAACATACATTCGGTACATTAACTAGAGGTAGGGGACAGACGAAAGAGAGTATGCCTCCAGGAGCAGAATACACAGGGATTGTTTGCTGTCTGTTACCATGGAGACGCATAGGTGTGCATAGGAGCTGCAGAAACAAAATAGTAGAAGATATTTAATGAAGACCTTTTGCAAAGTTGGTTTAATTATCATTTTACAATTGGGACAACCACAAAAATTCATTTGCGAAAGTGGGATTAGCCTTTAAACTCAGCTGTGAGATGGATTAACAGTGTCTGTATATCAGCTGTGAGATGAATTACATCTGGTACATATTTTCAGTGTCTGGATGTAAACTGGTATGTTTTTATTTAATGACAGCAAGCAGAGATCTTGAAAAACATTGAGGAACTGAAACACAAAAGTATATTAGAAAATTAACTATATTTTTAGTATATTATGAATAAAGGTAAATGATCACCCAGAAAGACCACCTTTAATTTAGGGCATCTAACAGGTCCGGCGACGGACTTTCAAACTCCCAATTAAATTAATTATAAAGTGCTGACATTTCTATATTTGTATGAGGGTATTTATGCATTTATTTCTTTATTATTAAGTGCATGTGCACATTGTAACCTTTGGCGCATACTTCACCTTACATCGTGCAGTTTGACTCCATACCTTAAGACCGAGATCCAGCTCCTTTAGAGAACGTCTGATTTCATGAAGGAGAAGATTCATCCTCTCGCATTCTTGAAAGCACACGAGTATGTATGGAGATCGTTCCACTGTCTTTGAGGTTATGTCAGCCATGTTATATCCTTCAGGGAGTTTATCTAGTATGTCATCCAGGAAAGCTTTAACCTGAGGGGAAAGCCCCATAATAATAAGTTCATTTGGAGAACTTCTTTACAGTAATTGACAGACAAATATATACTCCCAAGTTCTCCAAGTGACATTTATTAATGTATCTATTTACTGCCACATGCAATACAATATAACTGAGTGGGATTAATATGAATACAAACATGAAATGCACAGGCTTGTTCCAGTCTATATCTATAGGTTAAATACTTTTCTATGGCTGTATCTTGGCAAGAGGTCCCCATAGTAAAAACAACCCCCCCCCCCTTTCCTGGTGGTGTTCACGAATCCCCACACCCTTGCATGTCTCTATGATATTGGTACTGCTTATGTGTCTCTAGTTTTAGGAATATATTATTGTATAGTCACACTTCTAATAAGAGTGCTATCAGTGTGGAGGTCATCTGTTGGAACAGAAAAGGTTGTCGCTCCAGGGAATCCCGGTGAAGTAATAAGTCTATTAGTTTATTCCTATAAATATATGAATTCCCTTGTGTACACCATAATATCTGCGCTACACTAAAAATGTGACTTCTGGGATGTACATGGCTTATATTTATATACACACTTGTCTAATAATATACTTATGAGGAGTGTGTTATAGGATTCCTATTAATACGTTTCATGCAAATCCCAGCGTGGTCAATCAATAACATTAACTGTGAAATTTACATAGCAAACGGGCAAAATAAATAGAGCATCTTCTAAACACGTTAATGAGATCTTGTATAACAGAGGCTCCTGCCTGGGATCATCCTCAGATCACAATGATGCTCTTCATTAAACTCTCCACTTTTAATGAGTTTTCTTTACTACGGAAAAGGTCTGAGATTTTTATTTATCCCCTGGGATTTTAACTAAAAGGCAATACCTGCACTAGGATTCTGTGTGTCTTCAAGTGACTATAATGAGCAAATCTAACAATATAAACACAAGCAAAAAAAATACAATTTGGAAATTGTCTTTATTTTACTACCTAAACTTAAATTTGTATTTAACGTTGTATTTTGTAGTCAGGTTTGTATCCTGGAATATTTTAGTGGCACCCTAACCCAATAATTTACAAATTATTATTACAAAATGTTTGTTTAATAAAGTTCTACATATAACAACATTTATATAAAAATGTTTAAAAATTTTTTTTATACATTTTATGATGTCACCTCTTGGAAGATCAGGTTAGTTTTAGAGGAAAGAATATGAAGAACATCCTATTCAGACTCTATTCTTAATCTAAAAATTACCCAGATCTAAGGCACTCCCTGATTCCAAGCCCAGGAACGTACTGTGCGTACTGCAAACGGGACAAGGGATCAAGAAAGCACTAACCTTTGCTAATTTCACCTACAAGGGCAATTTCAAGGGCAATCTCCTTATTTCCAGACTGTTAGTGATTAATCTCCGCTAATTAAATATTCTCTATAAGTGAGGGTCCCAATTCTTCAATTTTGTCAACTTTGAAGGCAAACAAGCCAACGGCCATGAATAACAAGGCAATAATGGTAAGCATTAAATTAATCTCTGTGAGTTTCTGAATACCAGTTGCATACAGGGGCATGTACTTAGGGATGAGAGATCCATGGCAAATTTAAAATGCGCCCCCCCCCATTTAAGTGTGAGATTTCAATCTAGTACTTGCTGCACTTTGCCCCTCCCACATGACATCTGTTCATTAGACTAACTCCACCCCTGCAATTACCCCCCCTCCCCCATTTTTGCCCTATTGACCATCCCTTCATCTTGCTACACACCCAGCCCCAGCCCTAAAAGCATTCTCAGCTGGCTGTAAATTCAAGTGCATCCATGATATGCCTCATCCGCACACTAATAACCTATGTTATAATCCTCACCTTCCGGCCACATGAAGGCTGGCAACACACATTAGATAGCTGTTGGCCAAACTATTCCTCCCGATACCCCCATACACAGCTAATCCTCCCATCCCCTCTATACACATACACGCTCGCCTCAACCAAGCATGCATGTATTCTTAGTAGGGAGTGGTGAGTAAGTCGCTGCCAAGTACCTCTGGTGGCAACTTATCTTCCCTGAGAACAAAAGGATCGGGCATGTTGAAATCAAACTGCCCGATTCTTCTCTCCCCCAACCTCTGACGTTGGGGAAGATTCGGGATGCTCCCCCAAACACATTAGATGGTCAGGCGATCCTAGGGAAATTGTAAGTTTCGGCCGACATTTATGTAATATGTATGGCAACGTTAACATTGTCATAACCCGCTTCAACGCCAAATATACCAGTTGTTCCATAGTTAGTATCCATTCTATATTTTCAGGGACCCTTCATTTTCCTGTAAATGCCCATGTTTTTAAGCACTGAACAAATTTCTCTTTTCTTTATATTATGTCTATATATTATATTATATACATTTAACTATCTGTGTGAATCAAACTAATGCACTTCAATCCTTATATAATAAATCCTGTATATGAAACTTTCTATTCTATTTTGTGCAATTAAAAACATCCCAATAACAATCAAGATTCCGGCCTATGAAATAATTGGAAACATAAGGGGCTATTACATGTGAAGATCTCACACAAAGTCTTAGTCTTATCCAGTACATGCTCAGAATTATTACACTAACCTTTTCCTCCTCTGTCTGAGGTGCTCCTTCCCCGTTTATAGAATCTCGTGACTGTAATTCTAACAATGTACGGAAAAGATTGTCTGAAGTCACAGTTAAGAATTCAATTTCTGCGTTAGGGTGGAGGCCATAATGGATGGGGCTCTCAGGTGGCAACATCTCATCAATGTATCTATGGTAGCCTTGATAGTCAAGGTTAGAGGGTATCACAAATCCAGGCGCTAAGGCGAGTTTCCTATCAAACTGGAGAAAAAAAGAGAACATTGGATGTAATCATCATAACAAAAAAAAAATGTCACACTAAATCTCCCGGGGATATTGGTAGAGACTCTGAGAAAATTACCATCAGTGACATTATTTCAAGAAAAGTGTCCAGACTGTGTTGGCAGATATCATGGGCTGCTATCGTGTCTAGATAGTTTTTATTTTCCATGTTTGTTTTTATTCTCCTCCTTCAGACCACTGGGGACCCTCAGATTTGTGCTATAACAGAGTTTCATTGAATATGACAGAAAACAGAAATAATCCTTCTTAGCAGGGTGGCTACAGATCCAAGTTTCCTGTGCTTTGACCAGCGGGATCTCTGTCCTTAATTCTCTTGTCCCTGCAATTCTTTTCAGTCATTGTTACAAGAGATCAAGAGAACGTCTGGCTTTGTGCATGCTGGTTCTATTGCTCTGTGCAGCAAGTTTGACTAACTTACAGCATGAATAATATTAAGGGTCAAGTATTTTAAGGCTTAAAATATGAGGCTGGAAACATATCATGGAACATAAGGCTACAGTGTATATGGTGCTGTAAATCTCATCAAAGGAGAAAATAGTTCTGTAGGATGATCTTCGGTCTCAGGCATGATGGCTTGGAATTGGCAGGGGGAGGGGGTGTTTGATTGCTTACACTTTTTTTTCTGATTCTTAAAATAATTCTGTTTTTGAAATACAGGAAGATACAAGTGCAGAGTAAATGAACCAAAAAGAAAATCACATGAGACTATACTGTATGAAATATACAAGATTTGCTATCCCATTGAATCCCATACAATGGGATGTTGTGATGGAACCCAAGTCTATGTGAAACCTATTACAGAATACATAAGAGATTATATTTTGTAACCATTGATAAATAAGCTATATAATTTATGTCTGTATCTCTGATATACTAACTGGGTCCTGCAACACAAGTAGGAGCAGGGAGCCTGGGAAAATGATGCCTAACAACGTCAGAAAACTCACGCACCATGTGAGTAAGTGATTGGGGACAGGATAGACAGACACTAAAAACTCCACAATAAACAGTTAATTTATGGTCCAATTTGCCTTTAGAAAGAGAACAATTCCTACATGTAATGTGTGTGTCGAGAATTATCATGCTTACAGTAACAAAAATAATTTTTTTATATTGTTTTCTACTCATCGGGAAAACACTCCAGATTTCTTTTCAAGTTCTTGTAAATTTTATTAAAATAAAAAAGCACCAAAATGTAAAACCATATTACTGACCAAAATTTTGCTTTGGTTTGAAATTTGTCATTTTTTCTAATATAATTCAAAAGCATTTGAAAAGAGGTCTAGAGAGTCCTGTTTTTCCTGTACATGTAGGCAACCCTTCTAATAAGTGGGATTTGACATTGCCAGAAACATTACCAACAGATGTCATAAGACCATACAATCTCCATAAACAAGCATTAATATTAGAAGAGGACTCTGTCATATGATACCACCCTTTCAACATGTCTATTCGTGACATTTCTGCCCTCCTAGAGCTGCCCATGATAAATGTAATTGCTGATATCCGACATTGTTTGCACCATGAAAGCAACGTCAGTGCAAGACCTGTTTATCAGGAGCTCCATGCATTGGGTTTCGAAGGGCAAAATAAGAACATATAATCCTGAGATTACCATGCACAATGCCAAGTGTCATCGAGTAAGGTAAAGCAAGCTAATAGTTGACTTTGGAGCAGTGGAAATTCATCCTCTTCATCATCCGGCAGTCTGATGGACACATCTGGGTTTGGTGGATGCCTGGAGAACACTTCCTACTAGACTTGTGTGAACTATAAAGTTTGTTCCTATGCATTCCACTGCATACAATGATATTCTGGGAATTGTGTGCTTTCAACTTAGTGGTAACAATTTGGGCGAGGGCCTTCTCATGTTTCATTACACCGTTCACCTTACCAGTTACAAAAATACAATATTTCTTTTGTTGCTTGTCAGTAATTTCTTCTTTTTATTAAATAGGGCATTTGGTAAAAGTGAGGGGGAATTTTGATAAAAATAAAGTAATTTACAAATGGGCACACATACATTTAATTAAAAACAAGTGCAGTTGTCATGCATGAACCAATATAGTTGCACTAGAATTGCACTTCCGGCAAATTGGTAGATGTATTATAGCGTGTTTACATCTGCTTTGGAGGTACTGGTAGGGGTCTCCGTTACAAATCCGGCACACAATACTGTAAACAATAGGGAAGATTGCTGCGCTATTGTTTACGGTAAAACCTCGGACACCATGACGGAAACCCGACGGAACCCATTAAAGTCAATCGGTTCTGTTGGGCGCCGATGGTGTCCGTCATTCAATGGAACTGGCACCTCCAGTATTTTGTTCTGCTCCTCTGACAGAGCAGAACAATGGAAACACTGACTCAGATATGAACAGGCCTTTACTTAGTATATTTTGGCTGTTGACTTATTATTTTTTTTTACTTTTCTCATTGTTTTCGTATTTTTCACATTTTTTTTTGTTTACAATTTATTATATTTATTTATGAATTGATTTGACACAATTGGGTCCTAGGTAAGCAGGGAACACGTCATCTGCATGTCTCCTGCCTTTCCCATGATAACGGATATAATAGTGAACATATAACAGCCCATGTTTCCCATAAACAACTCAATTAATTTGTACATGACTGACCTTCTAATTAAAATCAGCTACCAGTGGGTAAGAGTGTTTACACAGGGCAGTTTTGCGTGCATATTATATTACTTAATGCTAATTTATGTTCAATGTTTTAGTAATAGAGAGGGCAGCTACAACCTGGCCCCATGTCAGAGAGTGGCACTATAAGTAGGCAGGAAAGAGGTGCAATCACATTATTGTTTGGTTCAGTGGGGTGTCAAGGGATTGGTGGTTCGGTGCTGTAAATGGCTGCTTTGTGGAAATCAATATCGACATCAGTTGTATTTTCAGTGTGAGCAATGGTATGTGATTTGCACCTAGTCTAGAAAAACTGACCACTTTAAGAAAGTTCTGAAAGCTTCTGCTTTATTTTATAAGATATTAAAACAACCGTAGAAACTCACTATAACGCTCAAAATTCTTGTACTTAACGTTATCGCAGTTTATTTGATTTAATAAAACCATCTCAAATGACATGAATAGTGCGCTGAAAAATCCATTATATGTGATTACATATGTATCGTCTGTATTTCTATGTCTTGTAGTTTGCAGCAATGTTTCTACATTACATGTACAGGACATTAATCGAGCGATTTATTAAAGTTTAACACACAAGAAACGTGACGTTAGAATCCTTAGTACAATGTTACTGATATAACCTGACACAATGGAGCACTTCAAGTAATTCCAAAATCAACTATTTTAATAATAATCCTTTTCAGTTTTTACTTTTCAGACGTAAGTTATTAGCAGAATTACCTCTCTATTTCATATTACGTACATTACATATTATTTATGTCATTTATCAAAATCCGCACAAGTAGACAAACATAATATATGGAGGGAACACTTGGTAATAATATTTTTGTAACACTGATATGTTTGCAATATTACCTCATTTGTGTATCAAACTATGTGCTGTTCAGTCATTTAAAGAGTTCTATACTTTCTATATACACGGCTCTTGTATATGCTCTGAATTTGCTGTACACTGTATGACCTTAAAGGCTATGTAAACCTTTGAATCTTTTTTTTTTTCTTTTACAAAAACAGTGTATTTTAGTGTTTTGTGCAACTTTGTAATTTGTTTTTATTAAAAAATATTTTTACTTTTTCAGATACAGCTTCTATGTATCCTGAATATCCTGAAGCTGTATCTTGTGCTAAAACCTGAATCCGTCAGGTAAGCACGACTGACGGGCGGGTTGGGTGACAGCGGGTCCTGTGTGTCACCTGTTATCGATCATATCTAAGTTCATAACTTCATGCAGGATCCGCTGTCACCGAACCTGACGGACTCATGTTTCAACGCAAGATCCAGGATACATAGAAGCTGTATCTGAAAAATTCAAAACATTTTTTAATAAAAACAAATTACAAAGTTGCACAAAACACTTAAATACACTGTTTTAGTAGTCCGCATCAATGCCGCACATAATCTGCGTTGCAGATTCTGTTGCGATTCTGCCTAAAATGGGCATTAAATTGATGCGGACTAGCCGTTGCGTATTGAGGTGAAAGTACTTCCCTTCTCTCTATCAGTGCAGGATAGAGAAAAGGGACAGCCCTTTCCCTAGTAAAAGTAAAAGAAATTCATACTTACCCGGCCGTTGTCTTGGTGACGCATCCCTCTTTCGACATCCAGCCCGACCTCCCTGGATGACGCGGCCGTCCATGTGACCGCTGCAGCCTGTGATTGGCCTGTGAATGGCTGCAGCCGTCACTTGGACTGGAACGTCATCCCAGGAGGCCGGACTGGAGGAAGAAGCAGGGAGTTCTCGGTAAGTATGAACTTCTTTTTTTTTACACGTCGATCTATATTTTGATCGGTAGTCACTGTCCAGGGTGCTGAAACAGTTACTGCCGATCGCTTAACTCTTTCAGCACCCTGGACAGTGACTATCTCCTGACGTCGCCTAGCAACGCTGCCGTAATTACGACTTCTATGGGCCTGCCCGTGCCCTAATAACGGCCCGTGATTACGGGCGTTCAGTCTGGCTATAGACCTACAAATACATAGGTCCAGCCAGAATGAAGAAAGATCCTGTTCTTAAAACCAATACGCTACACAACACACATTACATCTGCGGATTTCATTGCGGAATTTTGAATCTCCATTGAAGTCAATGGAGAAATTCCGCAATGAGTCCGCAACAAGTCCGCTACACGTCCGCAACAGCCAGTGTATGCTGCGGACACCAAATTCCACACCGCAGCCTATGCTCCGCAGCGGAATTTTCCGCAACATGTAAACGAACCTAACGAAAAAGGTGTGGAAAGTAATGGAGAAACGTGTACGCTGCGGATTTCCGCAGCGGAATTCCAGAGCAATTCCGCCACGTCTGGTCATGCCCTAAGTCTTGCAGTGTGGACTACATCTGTAGGCAGAGGTAGTGTTTACCGATGCACATTAATTGGTATTACAGTTTCTGCCACTAAAGTTTATTCTTGTATAATTTTTCAATATACCTTTTGTATACACTTCTTGCGTTTTCCAAGATCTCCGCTTGCAGTACAAGTAGCTAAAAATCTGTCCTGGTCATGTAATGCTCATGAAGTTTCTTGGCTGATTACAAGACCGAGCTATGAGAAGGAGCTGTCCCAATAGAAACGTCTAAGGGGAGGGAAGGCTTTTTATGGCCTTCTTTTTTGCCCATGTTCTTAATATAATTAGATTAGTGTTGGATTATATTTTCATCAACCTGCATTGCTGGATTTTCTTTTTTTGAATCATTTTAGTTATTTAAAGGACATATAGGTGCATGGCTTAAGGCTGCATTCACAATGCAAGGTCTGAACATGGTCTTATCAAAGCTGTGTTTTATAACGAGCCATTTACCTGTATGTCCATCACACGACCAGGATAGATTTATTTTTTTTACACAGGAAGTAAACAATGAATGTTCCTGTTAAATGACAGCAAGCAGGGATCTTGATATGGGGAAATTTTTTTTTATTACTTTTCATTTTACAAAAAAAATAACAATTATTTACTGAAAACGTAAGGATATGTTCACTCGCTGTGGATTCTGTCAGGATTTAGGAAGGGATTCAACACCTAAATCTGGTCAGAATCCACAAGCATTCCCCCGACACTGCATGTGAATGGACTATTTTATTCCATTCACATGCTCTGGAGAAATCCACATGAAATAATGACTGCACTGCGGCTTTTCTAATCCGCAGCATGTTAATTATAGACAAAGGTTCCGTCAATTCTACTGTGGATATCTTGATTGTGTGAACATAGCCAATTATATGACATATTGTATATTACACACACACACACACACACACACACACACACACACACACACACACACACACACACACACACACACATACATACATACATATATATATGTGTGTGTGTATCAAATTTAAAGAAACTATTTATGTAATGAGAACAGTCCCTGCTGGCAGCAGCGGTCCCTGAGATCCACTAACATACTGTATATAGTAAATTTATAGCACATTTAATATGAGCCGTGCTTATAAAAATGCAGCACTCCTATTCATGGATGTAATGAAATTATTCTAGGTGCTAACAGTGATAAAATTATTTCCAGTCATGCAATAAAATTCAGTGGGTGCTTTAAGATCACATGCAAGACTTTGATTTCTGTGTAAATAAACGTAATCAAATAAATCAGGATGAAGTATGTAACTCGTCATGTTCAGTTCTTCGTCCCCATAAATATTAGCGCTATGCATGTAAATACAGCACGAAAAACACGCCAATAATCGTGCTTGTTCCATAAAAGAGGAAAACATGAACCTGAGTGATTCACAACCCAGAAGAGGGAGCTCTGACTCTGTATTGTAATAGGACCGGCAGTTACCTGATTGGGCTGCATGTACTCCTCCAAGTATGTACGGCACAGTCGTCTGTCCCAGTCATCAGTGATGTGACCACCGTACATAATCTCCCCAAACAGGTATCGGAGATCTTCCCACGGAACCTGAGATTAAAACCCTACAATTATTAAAGTCTACGCTTATTTGTTTCTTGCAGGCGTTCACCAATAATCTGTAGAATAACATTATATTTGGAAATTCCTATATTAAAGGTCTGCTCCTCCGCTATCAATTATACAGCTATGTGCAGTACCTTGTGCAACACTGGGAACATCAGACTGAAATGTGAAAGGGTTAAAACACATCATATTAAGGTTGCGCAACTTGTTTATTTAATAACTAGGGGCCGTTAAATGATCTAACCAGCAAATATAGACATTTTATATAATTTTTTAATTTATTGTCTTAATTTAATGCATATTATTTATGGTTTTAAATCTGTCTATCTATCTATCTATCTATCTATCTATCTATCTATCTATCTATCTATCTATCTATCTATCTATCTATCTATCTATCTATCTATCTATCTATCTATCTATCTATCTATGTGTATGTATGTATGTATGTATGTATGTATCTATGTAAGATCTATCATCTATTTATGTCCTATCTATCATCTATCTATCTATCTATCTATCTATCTATCTATCTATCTATCTATCTATCTATCTATCTATCTATCTATCTATCTATCTATCTATCTATCTATCTATCTATCTATCTATCTATCTATCTATCTATCACAACATAACAGAGCTACACAATATATTTCATCTATATGAGGCGTCATACCTGTGAGTTTGCTTCCAGATAGTTGTATAGAACATTCACTGATATTGTGAGGTCTCCAATGTTAAACGGATACTTTCTATTCCACCCCTGGGGGCCAAATTTACGCCGCTCAGCAACACAAGCATGAAAATAGCACAATGAAAAGAAAATGCTCTTAAACTCTTGCTCGCGGGTGCACTGGTCAAGGATGTTCTGCAATAGAGGAACCAGCATACATTTCTTTACTAACCTGTCAATGACAAGTCAATTGCCCCCCGGCATTATAATACTGTGGACATTTTAGAAACTGTTGTACCTGTTGTATGATTAATGGCTATGTGATATTGCTAAGTGGTCATATTGTCCTGCCATGCAGGCAAATCAATGATCCAGAGTTCTTCTGCATTTTTTATAAAATGAAAATCTATAGTCAGCAACTGTCATAGATATTAATTTTAATGTCATCAAGTTGCCCAATTACAGGATAATACATGTGAATTCAACTTCAACAGCACTCATCCTACAGCTTAATAATATTTTATTATGTATGTATCTCACATTTATCTATCTTAAATAATATGTACCTTTCTAATATCTACAGTATCTATCTATCTATCATCTATCTATCTATCTATCTATCTATCTATCTATCTATCTATCTATCTATCTATCTATCTATCTATCTATCTATCTATCTATCTATCTATCTATCTATCTCATATCTATCTATCTATCTCCTATCTATCTATCTATCTATCTATCTATCTATCTATCTATCTATCTATCTATCTATCTATCTATCTATCTATCTATCTATCTATCTATCTATCTATCTATCTATCTATCTATCTATCTATCTATCTATTATCTATCTATCTATCTATCTATCTATCTATCTATCTATCTATCTATCTATCTATCTATCTATCTATCTATCTCATATCTATCTATCTCATATCTATCTATCTCATATCTATCTATCTCATATCTATCTATCTATCTATCTATCTATCTATCTATCTATCTATCTATCTATCTATCTATCTATCTATCTATCTATCTATCTATCTATCTATCTATCTCATATCTATCTATCTCATATCTATCTATCTCATATCTATCTATCTATCTATCTATCTATCTATCTATCTATCTATCTATCTATCTATCTATCTATCTATCTATCTATCTATCTATCTATCTATCTATCTATCTATCTATCTATCTATCTATCTCATATCTATCTATCTATCTATTATCTATCTATCTATCTATCTATCTATCTATCTATCTATCTATCTATCTATCATCTATCTATCTATCTATCTATCTATCTATCTATCTATCTATCTATCTATCTATCTATCTATCTATCTATCTATCTATCTATCTATCTATCTATCTATCTCATATCTATCTATCTATCTATCTATCTATCTATCTATCTATCTATCTATCTATCTATCTATCTATCTCATATCTATCTATCTATCTATCTATCTATCTATCTATCTATCTATCTATCTATCTATCTATTATCTATCTATCTATCTATCTATCTATCTATCTATCTATCTATCTATCTATCTATCTATCTCATATCTATCTATCTTCTATCTATCTATCTATCTATCTATCTATCTATCTATCTATCTATCTATCTATCTATCTATCTATCTATCTATCTATCTATCTATCTATCTATCTATCTATCTATCTATCTATCTATCTATCTATCTATCTATCTATCTATCTATCTATCTATCTATCTATCTATCTCATATCTATCTATCTCATATCTATCTATCTCATATCTATCTATCTATCTATCTATCTATCTATCTATCTATCTATCTATCTATCTATCTATCTATCTATCTATCTATCTATCTATCTATCTATCTATCTATCTATCTATCTATCTATCTATCTATCTCATATCTATCTATCTCATATCTATCTATCTCATATCTATCTATCTATCTATCTATCTATCTATCTATCTATCTATCTATCTATCTATCTATCTATCTATCTATCTATCTATCTCATATCTATCTATCTATCTATCTATCTATCTATCTATCTATCTATCTATCTATCTATCTATCTATCTATCTATCTATCTATCTATCTATCTATCTCATATCTATCTATCTATCTATTATCTATCTATCTATCTATCTATCTATCTATCTATCTATCTATCTATCTATCTATCTATCTATCATCTATCTATCTATCTATCTATCTATCTATCTATCTATCTATCTATCTATCTATCTATCTATCTATCTATCTCATATCTATCTATCTATCTATCTATCTATCTATCTATCTATCTATCTATCTATCTATCTATCTATCTATCTATCTATCTCATATCTATCTATCTATCTATCTATCTATCTATCTATCTATCTATCTATCTATCTATCTATCTATCTATCTATCTATTATCTATCTATCTATCTATCTATCTATCTATCTATCTATCTATCTATCTATCTATCTATCTATCTATCTCATATCTATCTATCTTCTATCTATCTATCTATCTATCTATCTATCTATCTATCTATCTATCTATCTATCTATCTATCTATCTATCTCATATCTATCTATCTTCTATCTATCTATCTATCTATCTATCTATCTATCTATCTATCTATCTATCTATCTATCTATCTATCTATCTATCTATCTATCTATCTATCTATCTATCTATCTATCTATCTATCTAGGTGCTTTTGCAAAAAAGGGGAAAAGTTAAAATTGGGACTAAACTGCAAGTATATTTTATTCGCTGTGCCTATAAAAAGTATTTATCCCCTTGGATGTAATTTTGTGTAATAGAATTAAATACATAGGATGTCATCAGATATTTTTGACCGTGACCAGCATAAAAAAAAGTGAAAACAAATCTCTCTCTCTCCAGTTATGAATGCAGATCACTTTGCAAGCAGAAAAAAACGGAATGCAGAACTATTCACCACTCAGTATTTACTAGAGAAAGCGTTGGCAGCAATTACAGTCTATGCGGATAGCTCTCTAATTAGCATACTAATTTCCATGGCGCTTCACTCCGTCACTACCACCTTTAACTGTACCCTATATCTTTTCCTCCTTTCCTGGGTCTCTCATTGATCTCCATTACATTTTCAGTGGAGGTGGGCCACTTTGGCTGCTAGGCTCCACAGCAACTGCTATGTCAGCTACCCTGGTAGTTACACCTTTGCTTGACAGTATGATGCTGCTGATGCTGCCACCACCATGCTTTACAGTGCATTCAGTTTATTTTTGGTGATGTGCACTGTTAGACTTGATCTAGTTTTTTATGGCCAAAATCTCAGTTTTGTTTTTATGGGGCCATGGAATCTCACTTGAATTCAGAGTATCTCATGTACCTCTTCGCAAACTGTGGCTGAGATGTCGTATGAGGAACTATCAGAGTGCTTTTTTAATAGTTACATTTCATAAATATTTTATTTATTTCCTGATATGCTGTGACATCATTCTAAATTGACACCACATTTAGACTCATATCTCTATATTCTTTTAGGATGAAATTACTCTTTAAGGTCTTCATTATTTGAGGCTTTACTGACCTGATCAAAGTTATCCAGAGCAGCGTGCAGATTTGCCAGCATTCCAGTTGGAGGTTCATTAGTAATTTTGATAGCATTTTCCAGGATCCCTTGTGGGATGATGTGTTCCTTAAGTGTTGGGGCTGGTTCAGCACTCATGAACACACGGTAATCGGGGTGACTTCCATCGCTGTACTTTTCTAATATTTTTTCTAAGGTGCTTAGCCATTTGGCTACTAGGTGAATATTCTGTGAACAGAGACTTAAGTCAATATCCTATGAAGTATCATATTATTACATTTATGCTTAAAATGTTGCTGTTTTATAATGTGAAGAATCCGGGTTAACAAGGCCCTAAGAACATTTGCATAGTAAATTACAAATTATAAAAGCAGATTTCTGGAACATTACCTACAGCTAAACTGCACTCCTACATCAAAATGATATATATTTAGGAAAAATGTATATTTTCAAATGACTTGCCCTCATTTTCTGCTGTTCAAAGGTACAATAGACACACATTGGAAGCCTTTCTGATGTAACTTTGGGAAATTTCTGCAGAGAGGTATATACAACATTTTTAGATGAAAACATACTGTATAGTATGAATCATAAGACTTATAAAGAAGCGAATATGTAAAAAAAATTAGGCAAATGATAAAAGATAAAGAATAAAAGAAAATGAACAGTGGACATAGAGATATCACTGATCAAGCAAGATCAAGAGACCACATATGAACAATTTAGAAGAAGGTTTTGAAGAATTTAGAGATCTGTATTGTAAGAGAGATTGTTTAAAGATTTTTCAACATTGTTGGTGCTTTTTGTTTTTCCCTTGTTGTTGAAGGTTTCACACTGGCAACTGAGACTGCCACTATGGGCTGAAATTTCCAGTTTTGAGGAGATCACTCTTCAGCTTGTGCTGTGTATACTGGGTCAGACATAATCTTATTATCATCATAGGCAGGATTGCAATGAAAGATAACATATCTATTATTAAAGATGCTCTATCACCAGTTTATTAATTCCCTATCTCCTAACTAATGTAATAGGCGCTTTGCTGCTGATAACTACAATGTAATTAAAAAAAAAACAAAAACACATTTATTATTTGCAAAGTTATGAGCATTTTTCTAAATGTGCTAATGTGGCTTTAATAGCCAAAAAGGAGGTGACTCTTTCTTTTCACTCAGGTGTAATGTTTTCTGTATGACGCTGTCCAATCAGCATACAGCTTCTCCCCCTTCCCTGCCCAGCAACTCAGCGTGATCATATAGTACACTGCTTCCATTCTCGACTGTGTATTCAACTTGCAATATTCCAGTTGTATCACATCTACAATCCTAGTGTCATATGAAATATTAGAATCTCTTCTTTCATATGCCACCAAAACCGCTGTTCTAGGTGCTCTACAGCCCGAGATATGGCTGTTTGAATTGACCCCCCTTCCTTCCAGCCAGTCTCTTATACTGTGTGAAGCAGCTTCATGCTGATTGGACAGGGTCAGAGGCTGTGAGGTAGCTCCACCTCAGGAGAATCGCTGGGGTTACCTCCCAGTTGTCTAATAAAGGCTCATTTACGTATTTAGCAAAAAAGCTCATAACTTTTAAAATAAACTTTTTGGGATACAATTGTCACTAATATTATCAGTGTGACATTACCAATCAGATTAGCTTGGAGATAGGGCATTACTAAACTAGTGACAGAGCCTCTTTAAAGAGGCTCTGTCACCACATTATAAGTGCCCCATCTCCTATATAAGGAGATCGGCGCTATAATGTAGATAACAGAAGTGTTTTTTATTTAGAAAACTTTACGAGCGATTTTTAGTTTTATGCTAATGAGTTTCTTAATGCCCAAGTGGGCGTGTTTTTACTTTAGACCAAGTGGGCGTTGTACAGAGGAGTGTATGACGCTGACCAATCAGTTACCAATCAGCGTCATACACTTCTCTTCATTCATTTACACTGCACTAGCGATATAGTTATATCGCTATGTGCAGCTACATACACAAACACTAACATTACTGCAGTGTCCTGATAATGAATATACATTACCTCCAGCCAGGACGTGATGTGTATTCAGAATCCTGACACGTCTGTAGCGTCTCTGTGAGATTTAAAGCAAGGCAAACGTAATCTCGTGAGATTACGATGTAACCTGTCAGTTCAAACGACATTACGTTTGCCTTGCTGGAATCTCATAGAAAAGATTCAGACGTGTCAGGATTCTGAATACACATCACGTCCAGGCTGGTAGTGATGTATATTCATTATCAGGACACTGCAGTAATGTTAGTGCTTGTGTATGTAGCTGCACATAGCGATATAGCTATATCGTTAGGGCAGTGTAAATGAATGGAGAGAAGTGTATGACGCTGATTGGTCACTGATTGGTCAGCGTCATACACTCCTCTGTACAACGCCCACTTGGGCATTAAGAAACTCATTAGCATAAAGCTAAAAATCGCTCATAAAGTGGTTTAAAATAGATCGTTTTTCTAAATAAAAAGCACTGCTGTCACCTACATTACAGCGCCCATCTCCTTATGTAGCAGATAGGGCACTTATAATGTGGTGACAGAGACTCTTTAAACTAGAGGCAGAAGACACATGGTCACACCATTGACAATAGATGATGGAGACAGCTCAGCTCCTCCTCCCTCCTCCCTCTCCCTGCACAGTGATTACTGCACGTCACAGAGCATGCTGTAAAACAAATATCTGAAACTGCGGGTTTGATCTCAGTGCAGCAGCTTAGGCAAGATGCTTGCCCCAATAATCTCCTAAAGAAAATAGAATAAAAAAAATATATAATCAGAAAAAAATCAGAGTAGAAAAAATAATGTTTGAATATATATATTTACGAAGTAAAAATGTATTGTTCATTGCAATTCTTTATTATTTAACCAGCTGAAAATAGTACAATTTGTTTTAACTTAAATTCATGTACTGTTAAACTTTCTCAATTTGAAAGCAATACCAGAACACAATCTGGGACCAATCCTACCATCAAGAAAAAAAATCCTCCTTTCAATGAGAACGAAATAACCAGAGTGGCATTCAAGAAAACAGATTTGGACATACACCCAATTTCACTCCACAAAAGCATCTCATAGAGGCACAGATTATTTTTGTAAAAGTGCCGTTTCATAGCTTGGCAATGAAGAACTTCTATAACACACTGAATCGGCTTACTTGAAGTATAACCCAATGGCCTTCTTTTGATGCCTTTTCCATTGCTATTTCTGCTATAACTTCCTGCCCTTGACCCAGAGAGATATTGTGAAGTTTTCCTGCGTCAATGGTAAATCCAAGTCTGTCACCTATACAGAGCAGGAAATAATGTCAAATGACACAATAGATTAGGAAAGAAATTATCAGCAATGCAATGAGAGAAACACATATATCAGAAAAACTGATGACAGGATTAACTATAATATGTAGACATATAACTTAACCTAAAAAACAAAAGCACAAGCCTCTGTGAAAGTTATTTACTGCTTGCTACCAAAATTATAAGCCGACTGTACTTGAGAACAGAATGCAGGAAAACACACTTTCCTTAAAGGGAACCTGTCACCAGCGTTTCACCTGTTAAACCAGCAATACCTGGTGTAAGTGGGTGAAAAATCATTTTTATGTAACCTATAATTGTCTTCTTAGTCGGCTCTGTACCTTTAGTATTCTGTTTTTTAGTGTTCCTGTGCCGTTTGCTAATGAGCATAAGAGTATTATCTTCATTGCTCAAGCTTTTCCGAGTTAACCCCGCCTCCTTACTTTTGATTGACAGCTCCTCGCCTCCCCCCAGCACACACGAAATCCCGCACTTGTGCATCGATGTCCTGTTCTGGTTTGTGCGCACAACAGGACACCATAGCGCCTGGACGAAGTAGGGAAGGGTATTGGACCATATATGACGGGCGCATGCGTGCTATCTCAGATGAGGTTTTGGCATTCAGGGCGGGCCAGTTTTCAGCGGTGGGCGGGCATAAGAAGAGGAACAAACGAGACAGCTGGATTATTACTATAAAAGGCGCACAATGTTTTCAGGCTGTTATTTAAGGTCAGAGGAGGAGTTTAGGAGAGGCGATAACGGCAATGAACTTTTGGCAGCAGCGGCCAGCGAGGGGTGAGTGGAGTTCAATAGGTGAAATGCTGGTGACAAGTTCCCTTTAAAGTGAATCTCCACCTTTTAATATTATGTAGTATTTAAATGCAAAATTCTTTGCATATCTTTTTAGCGGTCGAAACTCTGTTTTTCTGATACAAAGTTCCAAATATCCAGCATAGATGTAGATTTAAAGGACAACATGCTGGCTGCCTGCAAGCCCCAAAATGAGGAGCTTAGGACAGTTTATACATTGACCCTAATAGTAACTTGAGTATGCAGTAAACTCCTAAAATCCCTCTAGTGGCGGATGCAGATGACCGGCATATTATCTTTTAAATCTTTGTCCTCTACAGCGCTTACAGAACATTGCATAGGCGCTCAGTCTGCACATGGCCTTCCCCTGCGCTGTGGTCATTTAAACTAGCACAGGAGGACACGGCCACAGCAGCGACATCCTTTCTGTGCAATTTACAGGTGTCTGGTACATTGTACCGGCAGGGAGCGAGGGAGAGCGCCATGTATTGGAGGGGGAACGCTTGAGTGTTAACATGCAGCCATGCTCCGTGCTGTGGCATGCTGGCAAATTCACAACAGCTGGAAAGCCATAGGTTGAGGAGCACCGGTCTAGAGAATGCTGTCCATCAAATATTGGTCCAATGGAGCAGAATCTTTTTTGATTATTCTTTTTGGACTAGCAATTTGTTTAACAAAATAATTAAATACAGCATGTGATAAAGACACTACCCTGGTCAAAAAATAAAAACAATCAGCACTAGAACTAGAACTAAGATGGATCCTAACCCGTATTTAAACATGGCTATTATTTACGGAAAAAGTACACATCAACATGACGTTATGTGGAGACAAGCTACCCACCTATAAAGCAATGCTCATAGACTTACTGCTAAAAATAATGATGAGCAGTTCACACGGGTGATAGGATGATGGTAAGACTAAGACTTTTTGCTGAAAGAGATCAAACTGCAATATTCTATGTATCACAACCTCAGTATAATGTACTCATTAATTTAATCACCATACACAGATGTATTACCTGTGCCGCACTGCTGTATATTATATAAAATAATAACAATGCCGTCTATTCTTGTTCATTTCAGTAAATGCACATTGGAAAATGTCCTAAGAACGCATTATTTGGTCCTACCCAATGCCTCTACATCTTTCAGTGGGTCAACTCCCGGAGACAAGATGAAGACGATAGAAGTAGATGGTCCACTCTCAAGGAAAGACTTTGCAAAGTCTGTTTTACGTCGTTCCACGTACATGGTTCCAAGTTTCTCTTCAACAAAATTTCTGAATTTTGAAAATGTTTATGATAAAATGTATTATATAGTTATTATGTATCAGGGTAGAGGTGAGGTATCCCCATTCCCATGACATGAAACCTTAAAACATTCAGTAAGCATTTATCCTAAAGTAAATCTGTCAAGTCTCGTATGTCCCTATGTGTGAGCAGTATAGGATAGAGGGGGGTAAGTAGGACTTAGGAAACGATTTCCTATGATTTAATTCAGTATTTTCATGTAAAAAGCTGCATAAATACTGCCAGGACCCCTAGAGAAAGCTTGTAATTCCTGCTTCCCCCGCCCACACAGAGTAATATGAATGTATATAGGAAGAGCTGTCAATCACTGTGTGGGCAGGGGAAGCAGGACTCACAGCTCTCTCTATGAGTCTTGGCTAGGGATTCCAAAACCCATTGTGTTCGCGGGTGCACAAATTGTCAAAATGGCAGCCGTTTCGGGGGATGGAGAACAGTTAGACAGGGCAAAAGACATCATTGTTAGACAGGGCAATCGGGGCACTTGCGATTTGCGGCAAATTTATGCGGCTCAGATTTTGGGCTGATTAAATAAAATTGGCCCAAAAACGAGTTTCGGGAAATTCCCTCATCTTTATTCCTGGCAGCAGTTAAATCAATATTTATAGAAGACTGTCCCCGATGTCTTCTGGATCCTGGCTGACGTCATCCGTCTTCCCCGGTCCATACTAATTGTAGCTTCCCCCCACCAACTTTCTCCTACAGCTCCTCTGTCTACCACTAGGTTGTGTGTGCCCTGATTCTTCCTGTTTTAAAGGGCCAGCGTGCGCCAATTTACCTAGCTTTCCTGGATACAAAAGTTACCCTCCCCATTTGCTCCTCCGGGCCTGAGCAATTAAGTTTGTTTGTTTGAACTTATTTACTCTGCTGGGTTACCTTTTGTATTTCTGTTGCCGAACTTTAACCACATCTTATCTGCCGCCTGCCCTTCACCCGTCTCTCTTATTCCGACCGAACTCTGCCTGCCTTGACCTCCGACTCATCTGCCGGGGGTCAAGTGACCGTCTTCTGCCTGCCCTGACCTTTGCTAGTATTGACCATGTACTTGCCTACTGTTTTTGTAATGTCAGCTGTTGCCAACAGAGGTTGGGATCATCAGGAGTAGCAACCTGATGATCCATAGCAGCTAAGTCCAAATCACCGTACAGAGGTTAAAGGGTAAATATCTGGGGGTCCTTAGACTTCGCTCCCTGGTTCAGCCCCACACCAAATCCTTTTGGCAGGACAGTAGGGTCACATCACCTTCTGTTGGCCTCGTGACAGTTAAATTATAGAAAACTATATATCCCAAAGTTCTGCATCTCCCCTTCTATGATATGCTGTCATGAGGCAGGGTAGCATAGGGGAGCTGACAGGTCCTCTTTAAATCCTAAAGGTACACATGATATGGGGAAGGACACAACTTCAGTAGTGTTGGAGTCACTTCCCAGCCTCCACTCACTGCTGGTTTGGCTATAACTAGTAGTTGCTCATTGTCGGACTGGGGGTTCTTGACCTACTAGAATAAATATGTGATTCAAAAATAGAAAGTAGTGGCAAGTGATTAACTCCAACTTAAAGTACGAATGGGGTTCTCCCCTGCTGACCTGTGGGGCCCATTACTGTGTCAGAGACTGGGCCTACTGCAGGATGCTCTGGTAATTTTTACTTTGTTACCTAATAGTCAACCTGTCAAACTGCATATTACTTGTAATGATAATCAAACTATCACTGATCAGAGGAGATTAAGTGGCTTGGACACTCATATCTCCTGCCCAAGCTTGTATTTTTTTTGTTGTTATTGTTTGATTTAGATTTTTTTTTAAATGCAATAAAAGAGTGTCTCAAGGTGCTTCACTAAAGTGGCAGGATGCACGTACAAAGTATGAGATGTAGGAACAAGTAGTGGGAACAAAGAACCAAACAAAATTGGTCAAACATACAAACAAATCAAACATCAAACCAATCGTATGAACAGTAAAGTACTAAGAACTGGGAAGGGGTGTTTAAGTAATAAAAAATAACATTTAATACACATACACAGTTAAGAATATAATACAAAAGAATGGGAATATCAAGAATAGAAGGACACAGGACACCAGGGCCGGGAAACTCTTTCTTACCTATTTGCATCCACTAAGTCTTATTTACGTATTCCCAAATTACTATTTATCTCTTGATGGAAGTTGAACAACGTCTATTATTTTAAATCTAACAACACCGAAAAAGGCCATACTTACAAATGGACACAGCCAGGTCTGAAACGCTGATGAAGGCGAGTGAGCAGATAAATGATCACTAATACCCCAGGTATTTTTCATTATTACTTATATTTGCTTCTTTTGGACACAGCCAGGTCTTTGATGCTGGGAGAGCATGGTGTGTTGTTGTTTGGCCTAGCAAGCAGGGTAGCCCGCTCTATGAATTATCAAGGCGTCACAAATAGGCTTCTACCTGGCTAGTTACGTTGCGCCTCATGACTTACACACTATTCCTCCATGTTTCACACACTTGCATCCCATTATTTATTTTATTTATTTTTTAGGCACTTTACTCATTACTGCCCCCTATATTTCACTCACATTATTACACTTGCACATACACTATTCATTTATTATTTCTTACTACACATCCCATGCACCACATACCACTCCCCTCAAGACTAGTGGGAGTGGCTATTATTATTTAAAGCACCTGCTCACTCGCCTTCATCAGCGTTTCAGACCTGGCTGTGTCCATTTGTAAGTATGGCCTTTTTCGGTGTTGTTGCATAAATGTCCTTGTTTTTATCTGTTTTGTCTGTACATCAGGAGCTTTTCGCTCCAGTTAGGGACTCGCAAGTCTGGGGATCCTTGTCGTGGATTGCGAGCTTGCGTCCTTTTGGCCAAAATGATCACTAATACCCCAGGTATTTTTCATTATTACTTATATTTGCTTCTTTTGGACACAGCCAGGTCTTTGATGCTGGGAGAGCATGGTGTGTTGTTGTTTGGCCTAGCAAGCAGGGTAGCCCGCTCTATGAATTATCAAGGCGTCACAAATAGGCTTCTACCTGGCTAGTTACGTTGCGCCTCATGACTTACACACTATTCCTCCATGTTTCACACACTTGCATCCCATTATTTATTTTATTTATTTTTTAGGCACTTTACTCATTACTGCCCCCTATATTTCACTCACATTATTACACTTGCACATACACTATTCATTTATTATTTCTTACTACACATCCCATGCACCACATACCACTCCCCTCAAGACTAGTGGGAGTGGCTATTATTATTTAAAGCACCTGCTCACTCGCCTTCATCAGCGTTTCAGACCTGGCTGTGTCCATTTGTAAGTATGGCCTTTTTCGGTGTTGTTGCATAAATGTCCTTGTTTTTATCTGTTTTGTCTGTACATCAGGAGCTTTTCGCTCCAGTTAGGGACTCGCAAGTCTGGGGATCCTTGTCGTGGATTGCGAGCTTGCGTCCTTTTGGCCAAAATGATCACTAATACCCCAGGTATTTTTCATTATTACTTATATTTGCTTCTTTTGGACACAGCCAGGTCTTTGATGCTGGGAGAGCATGGTGTGTTGTTGTTTGGCCTAGCAAGCAGGGTAGCCCGCTCTATGAATTATCAAGGCGTCACAAATAGGCTTCTACCTGGCTAGTTACGTTGCGCCTCATGACTTACACACTATTCCTCCATGTTTCACACACTTGCATCCCATTATTTATTTTATTTATTTTTTAGGCACTTTACTCATTACTGCCCCCTATATTTCACTCACATTATTACACTTGCACATACACTATTCATTTATTATTTCTTACTACACATCCCATGCACCACATACCACTCCCCTCAAGACTAGTGGGAGTGGCTATTATTATTTAAAGCACCTGCTCACTCGCCTTCATCAGCGTTTCAGACCTGGCTGTGTCCATTTGTAAGTATGGCCTTTTTCGGTGTTGTTGCATAAATGTCCTTGTTTTTATCTGTTTTGTCTGTACATCGGGAGCTTTTCGCTCCAGTTAGGGACTCGCAAGTCTGGGGATCCTTGTCGTGGATTGCGAGCTTGCGTCCTTTTGGCCAAAATGATCACTAATACCCCAGGTATTTTTCATTATTACTTATATTTGCTTCTTTTGGACACAGCCAGGTCTTTGATGCTGGGAGAGCATGGTGTGTTGTTGTTTGGCCTAGCAAGCAGGGTAGCCCGCTCTATGAATTATCAAGGCGTCACAAATAGGCTTCTACCTGGCTAGTTACGTTGCGCCTCATGACTTACACACTATTCCTCCATGTTTCACACACTTGCATCCCATTATTTATTTTATTTATTTTTTAGGCACTTTACTCATTACTGCCCCCTATATTTCACTCACATTATTACACTTGCACATACACTATTCATTTATTATTTCTTACTACACATCCCATGCACCACATACCACTCCCCTCAAGACTAGTGGGAGTGGCTATTATTATTTAAAGCACCTGCTCACTCGCCTTCATCAGCGTTTCAGACCTGGCTGTGTCCATTTGTAAGTATGGCCTTTTTCGGTGTTGTTGCATAAATGTCCTTGTTTTTATCTGTTTTGTCTGTACATCAGGAGCTTTTCGCTCCAGTTAGGGACTCGCAAGTCTGGGGATCCTTGTCGTGGATTGCGAGCTTGCGTCCTTTTGGCCAAAATGATCACTAATACCCCAGGTATTTTTCATTATTACTTATATTTGCTTCTTTTGGACACAGCCAGGTCTTTGATGCTGGGAGAGCATGGTGTGTTGTTGTTTGGCCTAGCAAGCAGGGTAGCCCGCTCTATGAATTATCAAGGCGTCACAAATAGGCTTCTACCTGGCTAGTTACGTTGCGCCTCATGACTTACACACTATTCCTCCATGTTTCACACACTTGCATCCCATTATTTATTTTATTTATTTTTTAGGCACTTTACTCATTACTGCCCCCTATATTTCACTCACATTATTACACTTGCACATACACTATTCATTTATTATTTCTTACTACACATCCCATGCAC
Organism: Rhinoderma darwinii; assembly: GCF_050947455.1. Classification (NCBI taxonomy): domain Eukaryota; kingdom Metazoa; phylum Chordata; class Amphibia; order Anura; family Rhinodermatidae; genus Rhinoderma; species Rhinoderma darwinii. The sequence continues at coordinate 33,737,221 of NC_134692.1, forward strand.
CACATACCACTCCCCTCAAGACTAGTGGGAGTGGCTATTATTATTTAAAGCACCTGCTCACTCGCCTTCATCAGCGTTTCAGACCTGGCTGTGTCCATTTGTAAGTATGGCCTTTTTCGGTGTTGTTGCATAAATGTCCTTGTTTTTATCTGTTTTGTCTGTACATCAGGAGCTTTTCGCTCCAGTTAGGGACTCGCAAGTCTGGGGATCCTTGTCGTGGATTGCGAGCTTGCGTCCTTTTGGCCAAAATGATCACTAATACCCCAGGTATTTTTCATTATTACTTATATTTGCTTCTTTTGGACACAGCCAGGTCTTTGATGCTGGGAGAGCATGGTGTGTTGTTGTTTGGCCTAGCAAGCAGGGTAGCCCGCTCTATGAATTATCAAGGCGTCACAAATAGGCTTCTACCTGGCTAGTTACGTTGCGCCTCATGACTTACACACTATTCCTCCATGTTTCACACACTTGCATCCCATTATTTATTTTATTTATTTTTTAGGCACTTTACTCATTACTGCCCCCTATATTTCACTCACATTATTACACTTGCACATACACTATTCATTTATTATTTCTTACTACACATCCCATGCACCACATACCACTCCCCTCAAGACTAGTGGGAGTGGCTATTATTATTTAAAGCACCTGCTCACTCGCCTTCATCAGCGTTTCAGACCTGGCTGTGTCCATTTGTAAGTATGGCCTTTTTCGGTGTTGTTGCATAAATGTCCTTGTTTTTATCTGTTTTATTTTAAATCTACTTAATATATTAAATATCAGAACACTGTTCAAATTAAAAATATCTGATTAAAATATACAATAATTTTCCTTATGTACCACAAGAAAGTGTATGGATGTTTCTGCTTATATACCTGACAGCGTAAGTCATCCGGTCAGGTCTCAGTGCTCGCATTATTATCATTTTCTGTAAGGAACTCTTGTTTTTCCATTCTTGTGGTAGACGTTCTCGTTCTGGGCATTCAGATTCAATCACCCTTTTCCACCGTTTAGGCGATCCTTCTATGTCTCTGTCCAGTCCTCGAAATTCATCCATGAAACTCATTGTCTATACAGTAAAGCATCAACATGGGTTGAGATTCTTTGTGTATCCCACTTAAACAAATTCCTGTCATACTACTGAAAGCTGTTCTAGAATATCTGCTGGAGTTACACGTCTGTATATATCAAAAGTGCTGCTTATGCTGTCACTCTTAACAGACATTAAGTGATTGACCATTCTCAGGTGATTGCTATTGTCCCTGAGATAATCTTGTGCTAGAGTTTTTCATCTGTGCTCCTCTTTATACTTTTGGAGAACTAAGCGTGAAGATTTCCGTTGTTTTGGCAAAATCAATAGCGCGGTCGACTGCACTATTGTTTCTGCAAAAAAAAAACGGAAAACTTACGGAACAGAGACAAACGAAAACCATTAGCAACGGAAGCATTACCATTGAAATCAATGGTAATGCAAATGGAAGCTATGGTTTCCGTTTGCCTTTCCGTTGATGGGTTCCTTATGGTTTCCGTTTGCCTTTCCGTTGATGGGTTCCTTCGATGGAGAGATCTGTTGGAACCCATCAACAGAACCTAAAGCTGATGTGAACACTGCCTAACCAATATGTTGTGCTCTAAATTTATAATATAATTGTGCATTTTAGTCCCCAAGCACTGGTCTGTGAAACCACAGCCACAGGGGGAGGTAGTATGTGCCTAGTTATTCTATGGACTGCTATGAATGTGTCAATTTTAATGTCTTTTTATGTTTATTAAGGAGATGGATAGGAGTAATATTTCATTGCCAGGAGACACGTTTATAAAAGTGTGCCAGCATAGAATTGTAATATTGCTAAAATTTTTCGGAATCTTTTGAGGAATCTTACATTTTATGGACTATGGGAAAGTGCACTGCACCCAATTTAAGAAAACCTACCTTAATAGCGCTCCATGCTGAATTTGAAAGAAAGTCCAAGGGACTATTATAGATATGGTCAATGTTAAAGCGAAGCAAGAAGTCAAGCTCCTGAATAGAAATTTCTTTATTCATTATCAAAAGCTGAAAAAAAGGTAAAAAAAAAGTAAAAAACTGAAGTTCAATAACTAGAATGCAAAGTGTAAAGACTGTCACAAGTTCATGTCAGAAATGATGTGCTTGTATACATTAAAGCCAACCTCTTTAATACTTTATTGGATCAGCTAATGCATCAGCTGAAGGGCAAGCGAAGAGTTCATGTTGTCTGAGCTGTGGAGCTGTCAGCAATGATAAAACGTAAGGATGCAATGTCTTCTCTATAGAAAACACACGGATTCTCACTGTCACAACTAGACTTTAAATAATAGAGTTTACATCGTTTGGATTTACTCCAAAACTCATATTGAACTTCATATTGAATATACTGTAAGTGGACCATTTGTCAGGTCGCATGTGCCTAGAATAAACCCGGCCCAAATAACGTCCTTCACATGCAAGGGAAAAACATGAAGCTTCGCATATGTCACTTCATCCTGTGATGTTGGAGCCATTACAGGTGCAAGGTCAGTGTCCTAAGAGACCTACACCTTACAAGAGAAAAAGCTTTACTAGATGCAAAAAGATCAAGAAATTGCACCTCCAGAGTGGTGGGAGAATATTAAATGGAGCTCCCAGTGATACAGTAATACAATTTTAATAATCAAAAAAATTTGGCACCTGACTACGACAACAACTTTTTTACTTTTATGATTCGTCAACGAGATAAGTCATTAAAGTCAGTTAGGTGGGGGTCTGACGTCTGTAACCCCCACCTCTGCCGAGGAACCCAAATTCCATTCTCACTAAAGAGCAGGATGATCACATACAATCGCTCTCCGTAAAACTGAATTGGAACACCTGAATCAGCCAATTGAATGCATTAAACTGTTTCAAATGATCCCATTCCTTCTATATGATGAAGATCAGGGCATGCTTATCCTTTTCCCTGGCCGAGAATGGGGGTTTAAGGCCGATAATAGAAAAACTATTTTTTTCGATAATTGATGCTTTTACGCATTTCTAGTATTTGTACTCTCTCCTTTGAAGCATGAATATTCTGTACTATTGCTCAATAAATCTGTCAGCCTACAGTACACTACACATTAACCATTGTTCCAAGATTGCATCACAAAATAGCAGTTTTTAGAATAACATTTATTGGTCTAAGATGTTGCACGCAGTACATCAGACATTGTGAATGCCTCCTCTCCCAGGAGCTCAATAATGTAGCCGTTCAGTGAAGACTGGTTTCATAAAACTTGCACTAATCTGTAAATCGAAGAAAATAAATGTAATTCACTTTGAATATAAAGCTGTGCTGTAACATTACTGTGTGTTCTCTTAGTTGTGACATCGCTGTGCAGAGATATAAGCAGAGGTGTAGCTAGGTTCTCCTGCACCTGAGGCAAAGATTCAGTTTGGCTCTCCTGCCACCCACCAACTTCTTTCCCTACATCTCCTTCCCTCTCGCCATGTTTGCTTTCTCTACCAATCAATAAGGTGACATTTTTTTTCACATTTTTTTTATGTAACTCGAGCATAAAACCATTTGAACATTTTACAAGCAATAGAGTTATATAATGGAGTTAACATAACAATAAATTAAAAGAAAATAAGTTAAAGAGGTCAGTGCCGGACTAAAACAGATTGTATAATTGAGGCTAATGAGACTATATGGTGACATATTGTACAGCCTCTTCTTGTAGATAGTGCCGCACAGCCCCCCAGTAGATAGTGCCACACACCACACCCCCCTGTATGTAGTGCCACACAGCCCCCCTTGTAGGTAGTGCCACACAGCCCCCCCTTGTCGGTAGTGCCACACAACCGCCCTTGTAGGTAGTGCCACACAGCCCCCATTGTAGATAGCGCCACACAGCCCCCCTTGTAGATAACGCCACACAGCCCCCCTTGTAGATAGCGCCACACAGGCCCCCTTGTAGCCAGCAAGACACAGCCCCCCTTGTAGATACTGCCACACAGCCCTCCTTGTAGATAGCGCCACACATCCCCCCTTGTAGGTAGTGCCACACAGCCCCCCTTGTAGATAAAGCCACACAGCCCACCTTGTAGATAGTGCCACACAGCCCCCTTGTAGATAGCACCACACAACCCCCTTTGTAGATAGTGCCACACAGCCCCCATTGTAGATAGCGCCACACAGCCCCCCCTGTAGATAGTGCCACACAGCCCCCTTGTAGTTAGCGCCACACAGCCCCCTTTGTAGATAGTGCCACACAGCCCCCATTGTAGATAGCGCCACACAGCCCCCCTTGTAGATAACGCCACACAGCCACCCTTGTAGATAGCGCCACACAGGCCCCCTTGTAGACAGCAAGACACAGCCCCCCTTGTAGATACTGCCACACAGCCCTCCTTGTAAATAGCGCCACACAGCCCCCCTAGTAGATACTGCCACACAGTCCCCCACATTGTAGATAGCAACACACACCCCATTGTAGATAGCGGCACACAGCCCCCCTTGTAGATAGCGACATACAGCCCCCCCTGTAGATAGTGCCACACAGCCCCCTTGTAGTTAGCGCCACACAACCCCCTTTGTAGATAGTGCCACACAGCCCCCATTGTAGATAGCGCCACACAGCCCCCCTTGTAGATAACGCCACACAGCCACCCTTGTAGATAGCGCCACACAGGCCCCCTTGTAGATAGCGACATACAGCCCAGCCTGCCCCACCTAGCTGCACCCCTGATATAAGTATTTATTGATAAAGAATAAAAAACGGGATACTGAGGCGCTGCTTGATAAAGAGTTAATACATTTAATTAAGGTAGTATAAATAATAGACAATTGCTACGCGTTTCAACGCCGGACTGGCGTCTTCCTCAAGCAAGACGCCAGTCCAGCGTTGAAACGCGTAGCAATTGTCTATTATTTATGCTACCTTAATTAAATGTATTAACTCTTTATCAAGCAGCGCCTCAGTATCCCGTTTTTTATTCTTTATCAAACAATTTTGGCATCTCTTTGGAGTTTTGCGTTGGGATCGGCAGCAGCTTTGTACTCGCAGATTACTTTCAACTTTACAGGTGAGCAGTTACGATCTTTTGCCCATCAAATTCACAATTGGTACACACATGTGGCACCGTGTTTTTTCACTCTACTTTTAGTATAAGTATTTATTGTGATATAACAGTAAGAATTATGCCTGTGCAGTGATAGCACTGTGTGCATTTCCAGGGGCATGAATATATAGTATGCAGAGATAGTAGTCACACTAGGGAACTGGTACCTTAGAAGTGGCAATGGACCCTCTGCCACATAAGTAGACAGAAATAGTGTAAATTACATTTAAAATGGGGTGGGTGGGGGGGGGGGGATCTTCTTACAGATCTTGAATCACATTTTGCCTCTTAGTAAATCTTGTCAAGGACATTGTGTCCAAATACCTGAACAAATTTTGGATACATTCTGTATGCTCTGATGTTTAACCCCTTAGTGACCACTAATACGCCTTTTTACGTGATTCACTAATGGGCTTTAGGCTAGGCTGACGCCTTTTCACGTCAGCCTAGTCTAAGTCCTGCACGGGTCTCCCGTGCAGGCAGGAGCCGGGGCTCTGCTGTCTGATGACAGCTGAGCTCCTGCTCCAACGCCCGCGATCGAAGTTTACTTAGATCGCGGCCGTTTAACCCGTTAAATGCCGCCGTCAATAGCGACCGCGGCATTTAACTTTGTTTACAGAGGGAGTGCGCTCCCTCTGTCACCCATCGGCGGCCCGCGAATGCAATCGCGGGTCTCCGATGGGGTGTCATGGCAGGCATTATAGCAGCGATCGGAAGATCGCACAGTAAAGTCCGCTAGTGGGACTAATAAAATAAGTCATCAAAGTGAAATAAAGATTATTAATAAAAAGTACAGTAAAAAAATAAATAAAACCATTTTTTTCCATAAAAAGTGGTTTTATTTAGTAAAAGTGTAAAAAAAAAAAAAAAGTACACTTATGTGGTATCGCCGCGACCGTAATGACTCCATTAATAAAGTTAATATGTAATTTAAACCGCAAAGTGAACACCGTAAAAAAAAAACGCAAAAAACTATGGCGAAATTGCAATTTTTTTCCATTGCCCCCCAAAAAAGTCATAATAAAAATGAATCAATAAGTCCCATGCACCCCAAAACAGTACCATTCAAAACTACGTCTTGTCCCGCAGAAAACAAGCCCAAAAAATCACTACATTGATGGAAAAATAAAAAAATTACGGTTCTTGGAAAGCGACGATGCAAAAACAAATAATTTTAGTTCAAAAGTGTTTTTATTGTGCAAAAGTCGTAAAACATAAAACAACCTCCACATATGTGGTATCGTCGTAATCGTACCGACCCATAGAATAAAGGTAACATGTTATTTACGTCGCATAGTGAACGGCGTCAATTTAAAAACGCATAGAACAATGGCGGAATATCAGTTTTTTTTTATAATCCCCCCCAAAAAGGTTAATAAAAGTTAATATAAAAATTATATGTACCCAAAAATGGTGCTATTAAAAAGCACAACTAATCCCGCAAAAAAGAAGTCCTCATACAGCTATGTAGACGAAAAAATAAAAACTTTATAGCTCTTTGAATGCGACTATAGAAAAACGAATAAAATAGCTTGGTCATTAAGGCCTAAAATCGGCTGGTCACTAAGGGGTTAAGAAAACTGGAAACTGTTCATTGGGAGTTCACTATTAGCCAAAAGATTTGTTCAGTCAATAAATAACATGTGAATTTGCATTAAAAACTAATGTTTTTTGTCTAGTTTGTTTGTTGCTTTATAAATTTTGATACAATGAAGAATTTGGACATCTAATGGTGTGACACCAGCTGAGGGTGTATTTTTTGTTCTGTCTCGGTCTAGTTCACTGCCTGACATCTGTATTTCACTTAGAGAATTGGCATTACTCACGGTTACATTCTAACAAAGCAAACCAAATGACACCAATTTTAGTAAGTTAATTCAGATGTCCATTTAATATTCTCCCTAAAGTTTTAATCTAATAAAACCAAAAGAGAGCTATTGCTGGCATAAATAAAAAGAATAATACGTAATTTAATTGGCGAAAACAGATGTAAAAAATATAGAGATATAGAATTTTTATACGTACATTTTTATTTTACCTTAAATTCAGTAGTTAGGGATATAGAGTTGAGCAAATATATCTATTCTGAATGTGCATTTTCAGTTTTATGCATTCATGTATGTGTGATAATATACATTTTAACTGATTATGAACCAATGGCTTTAGATGTCGGGCTGGTCTGCATGGGACTTCGCAGAGACCTCCTTTTGAATAGTCTCTGCAGAGTCTGAAGCTGCATGGAAATCATATAGCTGCTAAAGAGAAGAGTCGGTGGTCAGAGACAACCGGAGTCCTCCTACAGGGCAGAGATGGTTTATTACCATCATTGCCTTCCTGATCGATGAATACACGGTGCTCAATGAGACAGGTGGCCATCAAGTCACATCATTACCAAGTAGCTGCAGGTGCTGCTAAACCTTCGCAGACCCAGATCAGCTCTATAGTTTAGGAATAGAGGCTGTATTTTCCCCTGTGACTAAAATAGGCTAATATGTCAGCCCCAGTTATAGGGGAAAACCGTATTGCAAAAATAAATGTAAAGGTAAATTTCTCATAGGATATTATAGGGGGTACAATGTGGGGAAAAAAGTTAAAGTAAACAAAACTAGCCCAAACTATAGTGGTAGCCCTGACTATCCATCTCCTAAATCAAAATGACCATGACGGAAAGGGGAGCCCACTTTAAAAAAGTGTTTTAGTGCAATTTTGTGCATTTGAAATGTAAATAGAAAAATAGACACTTAGTTGTTTTTTTTTTGTTGCTAATAGCACTTAAAAAACTAATATAAATATGGCTTAATAATAAAGCCTTAAATATCATAGAAAAAAAAAAGATGCAAAAATTATTTGATTAACCAAATCATAAAAACAATATAAGCACAACTATATCACCTGGGCTGAAAATGGTTAATTTATAATAATAATAATAATAATAATAATAATAATAATAATAATAATATTAGAAATAAAACCAATTGTATAAAGCATGAACAACTGCTGGAAATAATAACAACATACTGACATTCAATCTTTTTTCCACCAACATTATTACCCCAAAATGAATGTACTAAAATGACCCCCTTAGTTCCTACAGTTGTAAACCTACAAGTAGAGTTAAAACTACCATGCACCGTACCTGGAAAGCTAACTGGGCCGTGAAGGTTATTTTATCTCTTTCAAACAGTCCTCTGCTGATGTATATAAATGTGAAGTATGTCACACAGTCAATGAGGTTATTCACTCTCAATCGGACATCATCAGATGGTTCTGCTTGCTGCACAGCCTTGTGAAACACGATATTAAAAGCCTGCACATGAGAAATTAATTCAGATTATGTCAATTAACAGTGATGACCAGAGCAAGACAACTCTTAATGGATCTGCAATTAACCCTCTAGTGACAACACAAGGCGCTTCTGATGAAGAATAAAACTCCAAAAAATAAAACTACTGTCAATTTTGTCAAATTAGGAAATGATCAAACTCAAATAATGTCCAAACATCAATTAATAAAGAATACATTCATTTTTTGTAAGATAATATTGTATCTCTTATATCTGAGGAACCATTAGTGTCCTTACATTGTATGTATAGTGTTAGTACAGTATATTTTGCATGACTAAAGCATTCCTACAGGAAGCTCATATATACAATACTGGATATGGGAAACTTCTTGTCAAATCTAGTCTGAGAGATCACAAGGTTTTCTAAAGACAAATTTGTCCTCACTCTATATTTCTTGGAGCTGCCGACTCCATGAATGGATATTTCTTAGGGTTTTTTTTTATTCCTTAACCTTCTCCTACATCTTAGCACATGCAGAAACTCCACCAGAAGAACAGAGTAGCCATGTGCGGTACTTGTTGTATTCTGTCAATGGAAAGAGGATAGGGTCTTGTGTGATGACGATCAGAAACTCACAACAATCCCTCCAAAAGGCACATTAAGTCGCCTAATGGTACCATGGAGAATGGCCATAGGGGATTTTATTATCTGCTTAAGTTCATTTCTAATTCAGGTAAGAAATATACAGCAATTGTTTTATGTGCACTTGCTAATATAAAATAATCAATTCATTATGTACATATAGTTCTAGATATGGATCTGAATGAGAAATTAATACCTTGAAAAAAGAAGAAAACTCACAGTTGATTGTTGACATATATTGTAATCTAGGTCAATGCTATTAATTTTGGTTTCCTTAAGTATATATATATACACACACACACACACACATATATACACATATATATTTATTTATATATTATACCTTAAATGTACTAGTTACTACCTTAAGAGAGAACTGATACATAGGGCTGATTTTCTTTAGATCATTCATGATGAAGTACAGAAGGGAGGTTCTTGATGCCACAGGACGATAGTGCTCCCGAGCTTCATTGATCTTCACCTCATTGACTTTGGCTTCTAATACCTGCATACACAAGGCGGACATATTTTTTTTAAAGTGCATTGTAAAATGGAAAAGCCATAGACTAAAATGGACTCTGAAAATTCTCCATCAGCTAGGCCATTGTGACAAACCCAAAAGCTGCTAGGAAGTTGACATGACCATGGTGTCAACGATTTTTTTTACCAATTAATTGGATGCTGTAACATGTTCTCGGAGAAAAGCATCAAAAATCAAGAATTTTACTAGGCAGTCAACTATGTGGGCTTGACTACATGTAGTAAATAATTGTCTTATTCTATATAAGTGGACCTCTATGGCAAGGTCTACCTGGATACATTTTCCAAAATATGAAGTTATGAATAAACTATAACCAAACCAGAGAACCCCTGAGGTATTATATGCACAGTCATTATTCCCATTCTCATTATGTACTTGGTAATGCTGCAATGTTATCCATTGAGACCTACAACTCTGAGTTCACCCCTCCCCCATGCCTCTGCCGCCCCCATTCCTTCCATGTCCTTTTTTCTTTTATTGAGCATAGTCATATTAAATAATTTGTAAAATGAGGAAAATATATTATTTTGTGGAAAATATGTTGTTTTGTTGGAAATGTTATGATGGAGAGTTTATTATATGCTAACAGGGTGATTCTATTCTCTGCTCAAAAAATTACACTTGTTAAGAAAGTCACAGAATGTCTTGCTACTGGAACCCCAGTGTTTTTTTTTAATGTAATAGTAAGTGTTTAATTTACCTGCAGCACCTCCACAGGGGAATTTTAATATTACACTGTTGTAACCAAATAACTTTCTTATTTTTATGCAGTTAAAGTGGTCTTCCCATAATCAATATTTATCACCTATCCACATGATAGGGGATAATTATCTGATCGTTGGAGCTCCGACTGTCTGGACCCCACCAATCCTGTAAACTGACTTACCTGACCATCCCTGTGCGCCCAATATGAGTGGGACGGTACTGCGTATGCTAAGCCAAGCTCAATTCACTTTCTATGGTGCTGCCGGAGAAAATGAATGGAGTGTTGTCCAAGCATGCACAGTACTGCTCCATTCATATGGAGGACCCAGGGGCGGCCAGGTAAACCTGTTCTCGGGATCGGTGGCGGTCCAGTGGTGGGACCCCAACTGTTCAGATATTGAATACCTATCCTGTGGATAGGGGATAAATATTGATTATGGGAAAACCCCTTTAAAGCTCAGTTCACGCTGAGTTTTTTTTGCAGGCAGAAAAATGTTGACCTGCCTGCACTTTCTTGCCTCTGCCCTTGCCTTGCATTGAGTGCCGCTTGCAAAAAATTCAGCAAAAAAACGCTTTCTCTGCCTCCCATTGATTTCAATGGGAGATCAGAGGCAGAACTGTGGCAAGAAAGAGCATGCCACTTTTTTTTTACTGCGAGCAGCTAAAGGCTGCCGCGGGAAACAAAACGCCTCCGCCTCCCATTGAAATCAATGGGAGGCAGTTTCAGTAGTTTTTTGCCTCTGATTCCCATGCGGTTTCCGCGTCAAAATCTGCGTAAAAAAACTGTGTGAACTGGGCTTAAGGTTCCTTTAAAACAAAAGCAATTGATTCCTAAAGTAGGTAGATTATGCACCATTTTATTAGCACGATCAGACTATTAAAACTATCCAGTGTTTAACAGCTATGAAAATGTGTACCAATGTTCTTTATGGAACACTATACTGGTGAATACAGAGTTAAAAATTAAACAAAAATTATTTTCGATCCCTCCCCATCCCACTTGAAAAGGGGTTTGTCCAAAGCCATAATAATTGTCTTTGATGAACACGAATTTGAATTTAGTTCCATGCTGTACAAAACACTAACTTGTGTTCAGAAAGCCAGATAAAAATATTCATTGCAATGTTATGAATATTAGAAACCATATTTCACGCTCATAAGTCTATAGGAATGTGCATAATTGACTCCAAAAATATTCTGAAACAGTATAAATGGTGTTAATTTACCTCCTTCATTGCTCAGCAACCTCTGCAAATAAATGTAAGTCTGTGACTATTAACAGTCTATGGAAGTGAAGGTCAAGCAGAAAACAGTGACTCTCTGAATAATAAACAGCAGGAAACGTTGTGTGCATGCTACTAAATGAAGGCCGGTGTCACCAACATTTCCAAATTATTTCTAGGGGTCACCAGGCATCAGATAATACTGCCCCAATACTTATTTTCTTACATTTCCAAGTAAGACCTGTTTAGCAGAATGATTTTTTTTTATCGTTTACATGCAGTATCCTGATTAAAAAATGAAAAAGCAAAAAAATAAATAAATATATATATAGAAGCATATTTACCATACATACAACATATAAAATATCAGTTTTTGATGGTTTATTTATTCGTTATTTCTTAATGTTTTTAAAACATTTCCCAAGCTACTTTGCAACTACTAGCAAATACCTCCTGACTAGGGGAACAGAGGACAGGATATGGAGGGAATCAAGGTCAGACCGGCCCATGCAAAAAAAATGCATCAAAAAACATGTTCATTGATTTCAATGTTTTTTTTGAGGCGGAAAACGCCTCAAGATAGGGCATGTCGCTTTTTTTCCCATGAGCATTTTTCTTGTGCAGCGGTAAAAAACTCTGTGTGAACAGGGCCTTAGGAAGGTATGCTGTTCAGGACTCAAGGAAAACTGAGTGACAAGCCCTGTGGGAGCTGTAATGATATGGCCATATTAGATGTCACCAAGCTTTCTTAAAAATAGATATGACAAAAAAAAAGGGCTCAAGAGAATATTTGATAACCTGACAGAAGAGAAAAGCAGGACTTAATATTTGATCACATTTGTTTTTTTTAAATTTCTTCATGGGAAATGCTCTTTAATTATGCAGTTAGGCCGGGTTCACACATTGCGTAAATAATACTCTGTTGAATAAGCCTAGAAATTCGCGCCAAACTCTGGGATGAAATCTGCATGTGTTGCACTGCAATGGAAAATCTGCACCGCAACAGATAGTGCATGACGTGGTTTCAAAATCCAATGCATGTCTAGAATTCGCCGCCGATTTTTTTCCCTGTTCGGTGAATGTGTTTTGTTAAAACCTCCTTCTTTTATATTGTGCTGTACTTTGTTGTGGAATTTTAGTGAAATTTCAGAGCATATGCCATAAATGTCTGATAGATGTGGGTCCCTGTTCTTAGACCAGCACTCTTGAGAATTGGGGTCACCGAACCACTATACCGCCTGGTGAGGCGGCCACTACATCCAGGCAGAAAGTGAATGGGGAGGTAGTTATTCACATGTATAGCACTCTTCATTCATTTTTATGGTAGTTACAGAAACAGTCAAGCCTGCTAGCACAGCTGTTTCTGTAACTCCCAAAGAAGGGAATGGAGAGAGACACATGCGAGGTCACCTCTCCAATCATTCTCCACCTGGATGCGGCAGCAAGCGACCGTCTCACCAGGTAGGACGGGACATGGTTGACCTCTGATCTGGAGAAAGGTGCAGGTCCAAGAGCAGAGACCAACATCTATCATACATTTATGGCATGTTCTGTTGATATGCCATTAATATCTGAGTTGGAAATACCCTTTAAACCCCATTCACTTACATTGTACTTTACTTTGTTAAAATAAAGAAGTGTGTGAACCCAGCCTTAGCGGTTCTATTGATAATCAATGTTTATGCTAAAAAATGTATTATTTAGAAACATTGAAAATATATTGAAAAAACGTATTAAAAAAGAATTCTGTCGTAATCACCTCTATAGTCGTGGTCAATTCAACAACTAACCTACCTCTCAGCCTCTGTACAGGCAAAAAATGAAAAGTCAATAGCAAGAGGAGAACGAGAGGTAAATACCATGTAAATCAGTAAACTTTTCAAAATATTCATTCTATATATTCACTATCTGTAGGAGGGAATAGTCTGTTTTTCAAGAGCAATTTCATACAGCAGATAAATGAGAGAGACACTTCTCTACGGTTGTAGATATAGAAAACATATTTGTAGGTTAAATCAACATAATTATTGTAACTTAAAATTGTCAACAAGGTTTGTGGTGATTTAACATCATAACTAGGGGGACCCTGATGTGTCATTTTAATCAGTGATGATTGTGTATGTTTCTATGCCTCAAAATTTTTGATAATACATTTCTTTCAAGTTACATGTTACTTTTTCCTCGTGGTGAAGATTATTCTAATTAACCCAAGAATATAATTAGGCTCATGCATTAAAATAAGTTCTATTCGAGGTCCAAAAATAAAGCTAGTTTACTGGGTATGCATCATCATGAAAGTATATATCCTATACCTGCTGCGTGAAAAATGGTAAAGTAAATGTGATGATACCGTCTGGCATGTGCTGAAAGTCTAATTTACAAATCTGCTTTCCAAAAGTTTACAAAAGCAAGTCAATAAGAATGATAAACAAGGCAATTTTATGCTAGATATATATAAGATAAATTTGTTATATTTATGTTCTGGAATTTATGTTATATATATAATCGGCTTATTCAATGCATGCCTGGAAGCGTAAACTTAGAAAACATGTACATTCAATCCAAATATTATGAATGTGTTAATTTTCTATAACAGTCCATAACTCGATTTCCAGCCAAAGAGTAAACAGTTTTGCTTTTATAGAAAATATATTTGCTGGACCTTGCGTCTTATGTTGTCATGTTTAAGGCAGGAACTGATGTAGAGCAGGTCTATACTCAGGACCTCTGCCCCTTCTTATAGAAAGTCAGCAGGAAAAGGAGATAGCCCAATTAATATTGGAGTAGGTTGGAGAGCCCAAAACTTTTCTAACTCTTGGTTGCTTTTTTTTGCATTAAGTTAAATATTTTACTAAGTACTTAGAAATAGTTTTTTCTAACATTTGCCTAACACTTTAAACGTGTAGTCCCATCAGGGCATCCATAATAGGGCCTATAGATGTCATACAAGGGGGCATACATGCTCTGGCAGACTTGCGCCATCCATGTATTATATGGAATGACATTCTTTTCAGTGGCCGCCATATAATACTACATTTGCGACATCTTTAGTGACATCAGCTGCTTGTCGGGGGTCTCATGGGCCAGACCTGCGGCAATCAGCTGATCGCGACAGCTGCTCTGATATTGAAGGGCCCATCTATGATGAAACAACCCTTTTAACGAAGACTTAAAAATCCTTGTGGCTGTCCGATCCCTGCTGACTAAAGATTACTGGCCATATGCAGTTGGGTCATGGGCCTCCGGCTATAGACCACAGTACAATCAGCTATTTCTATTGTAGGCAGGGATGAGAGCTTGAATTTGTCTGGGGCTTCACAGCTCCTTTTAGTCATGCGCCAATCATGGTAAGGTCGCGACACAACTTATACCTTGAATTGTGTTAGCGTTGAGTGGTAAACCCAAGCATTTCTATGGTACATGATGGTTGTATGATGGATCCTGCTTTGATGGAATAGTCATCGTAGCGAGAAACGTTTTGGGTGCAATGCATATACTGCATGTATTTATATTACCCAGATGAGTAAAGAAGATTGTTAGACATTAAAGGACAATACCGAAGCAAGGAAGGTCCCGAAAGTCCGGTATGACTAGCAATTAGCTTTTTGTTATAAAATATCCTCATCATCTAACTTTCTCAGTTGGTGTCATCTTAGGCCATGTTCAGACGTGGCGGAATTTTTCCGCTGAAAATGTTGCTGCAGATTCTTTGCGAATTTGCAGCAACATTTTCATATTTGACAGCTAATTCAGGCGTTGCGGATATCACAGCAGACTTGCTGCAGATTTCAGCCTTTGCAATGCCCAGTGAAAGTCTGCTTCTTCTCCGCAACATAATGAGCATGCTGCGGAGGGAAAATTCTGCTCCGCAGCCTAAATTCCGCAGTTATTTTCCGCAACGTCTGAACTAAGTTTCCTAAGAATGTAAAAAATGGCTGCTGTAGAATTCCACTGCGGACTGTCCGCAGCGGAATTCAACAGCAATTCCGCCACGTCTGAATGTGCCCTTACTGTATATTTCAAACAGCCTTCAGCTCGTGATAAAGCTTCAGTTACCTTCATTTCGATTTCGGCTGCCGTGTGTTTTGTTGTTTCCAGTTTTTCCACCAGGAGTGTGTCCCCCAGGAAATTACTTTCTGCTGCTGATAGGCGTGTCAGTAATTCATCCTCAAGCATTTTCAACTCAATTTTAAAATAATTCTGTTGCTTTGTGAGCTCAGACTGAAAAGAAAATGGTAAGTTTTAGACCTGCAATTCTAATGACGCTAACAATGGGAATACACTTTGCTACCTTTTAATTTTCCTGATTATTCAACATTCTACAATAGTGCTAAAGCATTTAAGGTCAGGACTAATATCAAGAAAGGAAAAGGAGTATAATTTGGGGCTTTATCAGGTACATTCAAATGACCATTTTATTGCTTATTCATTCCATTTACTCACAAAAAAACTTAAAATGGCCTTTTTGTTAGTTTCTTCACCCATCTAAAGCCCAGCCTCTATATCAGCATTGCACTGAATAAACACTATGCCAACCAGCATGTTGCCCTTGATAAAGGTGGCTTTTAGTTTTAAATGATTGCAATGTATTGGCTTTTACATGTTCCTCTGCTACAAGTAATATGTTCACAGGCTTAAAGGGATTAAGAAAAAGGGTCTCCTTTATTTCCCGAGAAACAGCGCCGGTCTTGTCCACGGGTTGTGCCTGGTATTGCACCTCAGCCCCAGTCACTTGAATGGAGCAGAGCTGCAATCCCAAATGCAGCCTATGAGACAAAAGTGGTGTTGTTTCTGTAACAAAAAAAATAAATAAAAATTAAATAGCCCCTTTTTTCTAATCTCACACAACCTTTATAATATGTCTAATATGTATATGTTAAAGGGACCTACACATAATGCTAAAATAGCTGGCATTAGATGTAATCTAACGTTCGAATTTACCTAGTATAATTTAAATGTGTTTCTCAGGTGTTGCTTTGTGTGGCATATTCTGTGCAAGATATCTTGACTATTTCTGTAATTTCCATAGACATGAATAGAGAGCCGCCTTCTCTCCATTCTTTTTCTGCCTGGATGTTGCCAGCAATGGCTGTCTCAATTGGTGGGGGTCCTACAGTTAAGAAGACCTCCACCAATCCAACATTTATGGCATATCCTATGGATATGCCATAAATGTCTAAAATGGGAAAACTCATTTAAAGGGTAACTAAACGTTTGACAAACTTCTGACATGTCAGAAGTTGTGATTGGTGGGGGTCCGAGCACTGAGACCCCCACCAATTGCTAAAACAAAGCGGCAGAAGTGTTCATGTGAGCGCTGCGACGCTAAGTTTATGATCTGCTTTTTACGGAAATCAATGTAGCGGTGTACGGGCTCAATAGAAAATCTCTGAGCCTGTACACCGCTACATCGGCTTTCTGGAAAAAGCCGAACAGAAACTAAGCGGCTCAGCGCTCACACAAGCGCTTCTGCCGCTTCGATTTAGCGATTAGTGGGGGTCTCAGTGCTCGGACCTCCACCAATCAAAACTTCTGACATGTCACTATGACATGTCAGAATTTTGCTGAACGTTTAGTTACCCTTTAAGGAAATACTCAGAACATGATTTGACTATAAAACACTGACCAAGACAGACATTGCAACAGATGCCAGGGAAATATACAAAGAATGTTTTAAAGTGTAGCTAAACGTTCAGCAAACTTCGGACATGTCATAGTGACATGTCAGAAGTTTGGATTGGTGGGGATCCGAGCACGGAGACCCCCACCAATCGCTAAAACAAAGCAGCTAAAGCGTTCAGCTGCTTCGTGTCTGTTCGGCTATTTCCGGAAATATATGTATCGGTGTACAGACTCAATAGAATGTCTATGAGCCTGTACTCCGATACATCGGCTTTCCGGAAAAAAATGAACAGAAACGAAGCAGCTGAACGTTCACACGAGCACTACAGCTGTTTCATTCTAGCGATTGGTGGGGGTCTCCGTGCTCGGACCCCACCAATCCAAACTTCTGACATGTCACTATGACATGTCAGAAGTTTGCCGAACGTTTAGCTACACTTTAAGTGTTATTTATGGCAGAAATTATTCTATTTATAGTAAGATGATATTCGGGATAAATGTACCACTGTCAATTCAAGAAAATTGTTACCTTGAAATGTTCCAGGTCGGGTCTCTCTAGATTCACAACATTAGCCAGGAGCTGATCTTCCAAGCCATCTCGTGTTACAGTGAAGTTGATTAGTGTTGTCTGGGCCTGTATTTCCGGTTTGTAATGGGGATTTGCAAGCTTTGTGTGCAAAATTAGTCTAAACTTTGGATGGAATTTACATTCTTTATCCCCGATTCGGATGTATCTGGAAATTATAATTATAAAACAATAATCAACCTCTAGTCTACAGGGATCTTTTCTGAAAAGTCAGAAATGGTACAGTAGGAGGTAGGGTGCTGCATTCTGATTCATTGGTAGATGAAAAAATAAACGGGAAAGTCCACCTTTATAACCAATAAATAACCTAAATAACCAATATGCAAATAGTCTTAATTAAAAGTCTACCATTTTTTGTCTACAGCTCCTATGCAGACTTATATGTCTCCGTAGTAAAAGATGACAAAGACCATGTGTAGTCTAATCCCTACCAAATATATGTTATCAAAAAGTAGGAGACATATGGTTATGGTATGGAGTATGACTGCAGGATCAGACTACACAGGGCTTGTTTGTAGTCTGTAACCTTGGAGATTGCCTGTAAGTTTACATTCATCTCATTTTAAAGTTGTATACATTTCTAAATTCTTTAAGTTAATAGGTATTCTTTTAGCATTGTGAATTTTGACCCCTTACATATGCCTATAATATGGCAAATGTATGCAGATGAAAAAAATAATATCTGTGCAGTAGCTTACTTATATACAGTACATGTAGGGACAAAATAATTGTGAAATTAAAATATAAATATTTTCATAAAATAGTAAAGATAAGTAAAATATAAAAATAAGTAAAAAATAAGGTACAGTTTTATAAAAATAAAGGTTCGCTCATTATTGAAATAACCCCCCCCCCCATAAAAAAAAGTAAATAATGGGAAAAAAATTACATATAACCCTTTAGAAAACCTTTTGTTTAGGGCCGTTTCTGCAGGTATGTGTAACAATAATTTCTCAGTTTGACAAGAGTCGTGGGCTATGTTCACATCTGTGTGGGAGCCGCAGTCCGGAAGGAGAGCTCCTCATAACCAGACTGACCCCGATTGTTTGGGGCCACGACGCAAATGTGAACAGAGCCTTATTTCATTAATATATAATGTTGTTGCTCTAATAGAAGCCACAAACCAATGCCGGGTCCATCATATGACAAATACCACTGGCGCCCGACAGACCCCACTGACTTATAATGGGGTATGTTGGGTTTCATTGTGCTTTTTGTTGTTTTGACAGAAAGAAACTGCTGCATGCAGCGCTATTCCTCCTGTTAAATCTGATAGACTTTGCAACGGAGCCTACAACACAAATGTAAGCAGTGTAATACTGTTGATTGATTAGCTACAAATATATATATATAAGCTCAGTGTCTACAATATATACTATAATAATAATCTTTATTATAAGGGCAAAGCCACACGTGGCGGAATTGCTCTTGAATTCCGCTGCGGACACTCCGCAGCATTAATCCGCAGCGGACCCGTTTCTCCATTGCCTTCCACTTCTCTTTAGTAGGCTTCGTTTAGACGAGGCAGAAAATTCTGCTGCGGAGCATAGGCTGCGGAGCGGAATTTGGTGTCCGCAGCATACAATGGATGTTGCGGACCAGTGGCGGACTGGTTGCGGACTCATGGCGGAAGTTCTCCATTGACTTCAATGGAGATTCTAAATTCCGCAATGAAGTCCGCAGCTGTCATGCACATGTTATGTGTGCTGCGGATGCGTCTTGCTTTTTTGACATGACATTTCTTCATTCTGGCTGGACCTATGTATTTCTAGGTCTACAGCCAGACTGAGGAAGTCAATGGGGCTCCCGTAATTACGGGAGCGTTGCTAGGCGACATCAGTAAATAGTCACTGTCCAGGGTGCTGAAAGAGTTAAGCGATCGGCATTAACTGTTTCTGCACCCTGGACAGTGACTACCGATCCCAATATACAGCAACCTGTAAAAAAAATAGAAGTTCATACTTACCGAGAACTCCCTGCTTCTGTCTCCAGTCCGGCTTCCCAGGATGACGTTTCAGTCTAAGTGACGGCTGCAGCCAATCACAGGCTGCAGCGGTCACATGGACTGCCGCGTCTTCCAGGGAGGTCAGGCTGGATGCCGAAAGAGGGACGCATCACCAAGACAACGGCCGGTAAGTATGAAATTCGTTTACTTTCACTAGGTAAAGTGCTGTCCCTTCTCTCTATCCTGCACTGATAGAGAGAAGGGAAGCACTTTTACCGCAGTCCGCAGCAGATAGTCCGCATCAATTTACTGCACATTTTGGGCAGATCCGCCGCAGAATCTGCAACGCAGATTCTGTGCGGCATTGATGCGGACAGTTGCGGAGGAAATCCGCCACGTGTGGGCATGCCCTTATAGGGTTAACATATTCAGACAGCACTTTTGCTGCTGCGAAAAAAATGGACACCTAGCAGAACGGAGGGAAGCGGAATCCAACTGAAACGGTAATTCAAACGGAAGCCATGCTTTCCGTTTGGATTTTCGGCCATCTATTCCTCTAATGGAAGAGACCTAAACGGGTGACAATGCTAGTGTGAACTTAGCCTTTCTATACTATATTTTCTATATCTACTATAGCAATTTATCCCTAGTCTCAAAAAGAACTATACCTACATTTTCAAGTCTGTTTTATATAATTTTGTATAATTATAGATTTTTTTAATGAATCTATTCAATTATTTTATAAATACATATCGGAAGATAGTATTGTTTGGGCTAATGGAGCTGAGAATCCCCCGGATTACTAAGGGGTCGTCCACCACCCTCCCTCCCTGACCAAGCTGGTTCTATCTATCTATCTATCTATCTATCTATCTATCTATCTATCTATCTATCTATCTATCTATCTATCTATCTATCTATCTATCTATCTATCTATCTATCTATCTATCTATCTATCTATCTATCTATCTATCTATCTATCTGTCTGTCTGTCTGTCTGTCTGTCTGTCTGTCTATTTATTTTTTAAATGTCAACTTTGCAGTTGTAACATTGCCATGAGCAATTTAACATAGTAAGATTTTAGAATGTCAAGTTAAGCTTCACCTTTTACCTTTAAATATTATATTATGTTTCGGAAATTGCATGAATAGGAATTACATAATCTAGTATCAGAATTTATGTCCTTAGGAGTCTTGATTGTGACAATGGACTCCTACCTACAGACTGTTATAACCCAACATGTAGTGTATCTGTACATGAGTTTGCAGAGCAAGAGTCGGGAACTAAGAAAAATCATATCATTATCAGAGCGCTAAGGAGAGCAATTCCTGTCATGCCACTATTAGGTAATTGCAATGTCAGTAAATCCAAAATATATTATTTACAATTGATCCATAATAGAGCATTACTTTATCTTAAGAAATACTCGTTTTTTTGTATACACTGCAGATTCTATAAGTTTTCCTCTCACCTCTGTCTGCCAAAGTGTTTGTTTTGAAGTCAACAGTCATTGAAATTCAGAATGACAACCAAAGTGTTATAAGTAGTAGTCATTTTCTGAGTCACAACGCTCCATGAAATCACTCCTTGAATCAAATACCACCAAGAGAGTGAGAAATTAAACATACCTTTCAGAGTAGTGTTGAACTGTGCAAACGCGTTCAGCTGGATCAATACTCAGCATGTAGAGGACTCTGCTACATTTATGAACTAGGGGTGTCTGATAGGGCATTTGTGCAAGGAAGCCAAATATTTTGGAAAGTACAGAAAAAAAATATGATGCAGACACACACACACACACACACACACACACACACACACACACGTATCTTGTCTTAGAGGGTAATTATGGAGATGGCAGCCTGGGTTACCTGCAATGTGCTATCACAATAAATTACTATAATTGATAAGTATAATTAGACATTGGGAATAATGAAGTGACCCTAATCAGATATGAAATGCTGATTATTTGAAATAAAAACCACCACGTATAGGCTGCAAACAGCAGTCTCACATGATAATTAAAATAAAAATACATTTACAGTGATTACAGGGGTTGCGAATCCTGGTGGAAAAGGAGATTGACAGCTTTTATGTAGCACTTTAGACATTGTATGTGGCAAGATTCTCAAGATAATATTTATTGAGGAATTGAGCTCGTAGTTTTTTTTTCTGCAGAATATATTATTAATAGGAATTTTATGTAACGGTAGATGATTAATTTGGGAAAACTATATGGAATAAGCATATGCCATATTGAGGGCACAATGACTAAATTGGAAGGTATTGACACATAATGCCAACCCTTTCTCTGCCAGCAGTTTGTGTACCTTTTGGACACCTCTTGTAGCTTTGCCAATTTTCACTCTTTTCACATACAAATAAAACATTTAATCATAAAGTGAAAAAGTCATACTAAACCCACATACCCATGTATTTTCTGAAAGTAGATACTTAGCATATTGTCAAAATTCCACTAATCATTTTTTACACACAGATGCCTTCAGGCAATTTTGAATCTCTGTGAAATTTTTCGTAAAAAAAATACATACAAATACATGTTTGTGCCTAAAAGTATGAACCAAGAAAAAAATAGACACACAAAACCTTATGTCTATGTCTACATGAAAAGATAATACAATCAGTAGCAACATAAAAAACAAGGATTCCACCTTGAAAGATGAGTGTACCACCACAGCCTATATATTTTTGGAAAGCAGACATCCTTTTGTTTACAGCTATGTCGACCTTCATGTAACTTTGAGACAAATAGGATTTTAAAAAAACATTAAATCTTACACATTCGTCTGAAAATAAAATCCAAGCAGACATTAAGGGCTTGTCCACATGTAACGAAACCGCTGCAAAAAATTTCTGCAGCAATTCCGCTGCGTGTGGACAAGCCCTTTCACAAAATAAATAAATAAAAAAAAATAATACTACATCAAAAAGAGCTTAAGCTCTCAAAAATTCTGAAACAGAGGCCATGCAGCATTTAGGGCGGGTTCACACATAGCGGAATTTCACTTAAATTCCGCTGCGGACACTCCGCAGCGTTAATCCGCAGCGGAGCCGTTTCTCCATTGACTTTCACTTTAATTTAGCAGTGTTCGTTTACACGATGCGTACAATTCCGCTGCGGAGCATAGGCTGCGGAGCGGAATTTGGTGTCCGCAGCATGCTCTGTCTGTTGCGGAGCAGTGGCGGACTGGTTGCGGACTCATGGCGGAATTTCTCCATTGACTTCAATGGAGAGTCAAAATTCCGCAATGAAGTCCGCAGATCTTATGTGTGCTGCGGAGCGTATTGTTTTTACTACCATGACATTTCTTCATTCTGGCTGGACCTATGTATTTCTAGGTCTACAGCCAGACTGAGGAAGTCAATGGGGCTCCCGTAATGACGGGAGCGTTGCTAGGAGACGTCTGTAAATAGTCACTGTCCAGGGTGCTGAAAGTGTTGCGGGATGGACATTAACTGTTTCTGCACCCGGGACAGTGACTACCGATCTCAATATACATGTATCTGTAAAAAAAAATATAAGTTCATACTTACCGAGAACTCCCTGCGTCTGTCTCCAGTCCGGCCTCCCAGGATGACGTTTCAGTGTAAGTGACGGCTGCAGCCAATCACAGGCCAAGCACAGGCTGCAGCGGTCACATGGACTGGAGCGTCATCCAGGGAGGTCGGGCCGGATGCCGAAAGAGGGACGCGTCACCAAGACAACGGGCGGTAAGTATGAATTTCTTTGACTTTCACTAGGGAAAGTGCTGTCCCTTCTCTCTATCCTGCACTGAATAGGGAGAAGAGAAGCACTTTTCCTGCAGTCCGCAGCGGCCAGTCCGCATCAATTTTCTGCACATTTTGTGCAGATCCGCTGCAGAATCTGCAACGCAGATTCTGTGCGGCATTGATGCGGACAGTTGCGGAGGAATTCCGCCATGTGTGGTCATGCCCTTAGCCTGATAAAAATATATAGTGAACAACCCAAACAAATACTATACTACTAAATCATTTTTTGTTGAGGTAAGCACACAGCTTGCCATGTATAAAAATACAACTTAATAATTGATACACAATCACCTTCATGCAACTTAGCATCAAACAGTGGTTATAAACAAAAATTGCATGAAAATTAAGCTTTGTGACTAAACACTTACTAAAGCAGACCACTTGAGACCTCTGATGCGACTAAGGCTTCGTTCATATCTGTGTCAGGGCTCCGTTCCATCTGAGCTTTCCGTCGGAATGGAGCCCTGACTGACACAAACTGAAACCGTAGGTTTCCGTTTCTCTCACCATTGATTTCAATGGTGATGGATCTGGTGCCAATGGTTTCAGTTTGTCTCCATTGTGCAAGGGTTCCGTCGTTTTGACCGAATGAATAGCACAGTCGAGTACGATATTCATCCGGTCAAAATGACGGTACCCTTGCACAATGGAGACAAGCTGAAACCATTGGCACTGGATCCGTCACCATTAAAATCAATGGTGATGGAAACGGAAACCTGTCAGTCAGGGCTCCGTTCCAACGGAAAGCTCAGACGGAATGGAGCACTGGCGCAGATGTGAACAAAGCCTTACTTGATGCTGCAATCCAGACATTGGTAAACATTGGGGTTGTGGAGTCAATAAATAGCCTAATTAGGCACATAGGGGTGATTAGATGAGCACACATTTTTTGAAAAACTAGCTTCCCTATATGGGAGAGGCCAGTCAGAGAGCAAATATGGTCTCGACAATCAGAGAGCATATATTCTCTCTGATTGATAAGGGAGGGGTGATAACATTAACAAAATGTAATATTATTCCCAATGTTCCCGTGGACATCTAAAGACAAACAGGGACAGGAGGAGAATCACAGATCCTTCTCCTCCCCCTGCATGCTGTCAGCATATCCCGCATCAGCTCCCCGTCTGTTCCTTTACAAAGACTCAAGTGGGAGCTACAAATCTATGCAGCTCCCACTTTAGCTCGCATTAACCACAATCAGTGGTTTGAAAAGTCTTGTCTTTCACAATTTGCATGAGCACTATCCTTGATGCCGGCATTGAGTAAAATTATTTCTGCGATCTTGATTTTGTATTAAAGCCAAGATTCTTGGCCCTTAAACCATACCGATATCGTGTCACTTGCCACGATCAAGCGAGCGCTAAACCGCTTGTAGTAAGGACGTATCAGATACATCCTTGGCTATCGTAGTACTTCCCTGCCAATGTATGAGATAATATGTGGCAGGGATAGGGTTTAAAGGGTGTTTCACGACAAGAACCCCTGTCCATATGACCTATTAGAGCATATGGACATCATAGGGAAGGGTTCCCTGCTTGAGATCCCCTCTATGAGCCAGAATGGAAAGCTGCTATCATTTTAATGGCTGCCATGTAATACTACTGCAGTGGAGACAACCCCCTTCAAATGTTATTATGATTGTGGGAACAGAGGAAACAAACTGATCTAGAAAAGTACGCACAGTAGAGTAGAGCTGAATATAGACATTATGCTCATTGTGGTTGATAACAAACACTTATGCAGATAATTAGTACATATGTGGTAAATAAAACAATCATTTCCAACTGATAGAAATCGAGTTCATCAGTCAAAAGATTTCCTGTAGGCTCGCTTATAGTGTTACGATTGGCTTGTTTTCCTGATCTATTATAATGATTATTGTCTGATATAAGCAAAGAAAAAGATCAGTGATAAACAATAAAATTAATGTTTATTGCTGATCTTGATAGAATGTGCCGTCGAGAGAGACAATGCTAGGCAACAACGATGCTCCTCACTTAGCGGAGAGAAGTTTCCTCCACGCCAGCAGCGAAGATCATCCTGATGCAAATGGCCATGCGAGACTTTTTAAACCACTATCGTTTGCTGGATCATTAGAAAATTTGTGTAGAATGATATAATAAATATATTCTGCAGTATAAGAATGTAATGGTCTTTATGTAATTTACTCCGTGATCCTCCTAAATTTTACCTGTTTATTCTAATCAAAATGGCTGCTCATAAAAATTCATTAAGGATTGCATTTTTTTTACAATGTATAATTTAGCAGTTTCCGCCACACGCTAACAGCTGATTGGCCAGTCAATGTGATTGGCCGAAGCCATTACTAAAGCTCCAGCCTTCAAAATCATTCGAAAACAGCACAATGATGACACATATCCATGGCCCATTTGTGTTTAGAATTTGACGGTCTTTAAGATCATGGGCTGCCACGGATATCATCCGATATACCCAAATCCCCCATTTGGTTACCAGCAGTGACAACCAAGTGTTGTATTGTTCTAAATTTTTGCAATGATGATGTATCTCTGCTCATGTATCCTGTTGGCAGCACTATATATATGCCACACCAGTAGGCATATTTGTGCATTAAAGTCTTAAGAAATATCATATAGAGTACAGAGAATGTTCCAAAGGGTAAAATTTTAGATTATTTTCATAATATCCGCATATATGCCACTACAAGTGCAGGAAGCAATAGGCTCATGTTCAGCCAGTCCTCACTGTGCCACTTGCAATAAAATTTTAGAGTCTCCAGAAAATACGCTGACCTACTCAAGGTCAGAAGAAACTGATATATTAATCATATAGGACTTGCTTCAGTATGTTAAACAACATGCATCATTCTCTCTCTAAGATGTATTAGTTACATTAATCCTATTATAAATGCACTCGCTAACTATCCTGACACTTTTAGGGGATGTCCACGAGAATGAAGTCGATGCAGTTTATCTATGGTCTACTCACTGTAGGTAAACTTCTTTACATGGATCTGCAAACTCCTATTATAAAAGCAAGGCAAGTGCTTCTACATAGAGACAAGCTATATATACATAAAGTTATAGTCTGCTAATAATTATTACCTGCCCCTTTTAAGTGTATGTCTCCCAAGTAATGGGTCAAGCACAGGGTCAATAGACTCTTCCAAATTTTCTATCAGAACTGGGTCACCACTCACAACTGCTTGTTCTATGACATCCACATACCTGTAGAAGAAATGAAACACAAAAATATCATTCTATAAAATTTCCAGTCAGTTAATAAAGGACTATTTAACCTAAAGTTCTAGGGGTTTTTCACTTCTAAGAAAACATTGATAAGTGTGTGTGCTGTGACCCCAATAATTCCCAGAACGGTGTGGCGTTTGACATAAGAAAGCATACATTTAGGTTACAATGTGAGTTATTATTATTTACAGTTATTGACTATTATTAATATTATTATTAATTACAGTTACAGACTACTATGAAGAACATTATTACCCTTTCTGGCTTAGATGAATGACTTTTAACCTGGACCCATATCTACTTTTAATCCACTTGATGCCTTGAAGTTGAGGGTCAATCATAAGCGGCCATCGTTCACAGTTTGATAATATGGTACCATTCTGAATAGACATTTGATCACTGGGAAGCCCCTCATTGTTCCATTCTGCAATGATTGCATCATCACTCAACATACATACGGGATCAAGTCCTTCTGTCATTGGAATAGGAACCTAAAATAGACAACAGACTAAGTGAGCCTAATTGGTCAGTGACTACCAACAAAACATACATAACCACCTATCAAAAACCTGACACAGTAAGCACATAAAACACCACTGCAATTAAAATGGTAATCCGCAGTCAGTGTAGAATACTTTTAAAGCAGAGCAATTTTGTATTCATTTTTTTAGTCTTATCTTAGTGCCTCTCATACTATACAGACTTGTTCCTTCAGATTTAAAATATGAATCTACAAAACATACAATATTTCCAGCTCCTAGACTTACCCACTTGTTTTTCAGTATATTGGGGGCAGGGTTTCTGTTGCAAATGGATATATAGATTTTAGTAAAATTTCCATATTTGTCCTGGTAATTTTCTAACTTGGGATAATACCAAAAAAGATTTGCGTACAAAAAATTATTATGGGTAATGAACATGAGAAAACTCATTAAAGGGATATACAGTGGAGGAAATAAGTATTTGATCCCTTGCTGATTTTGTAAGTTTGCCTACTGTCAAAGTCATGAACAGTCTAGAATTTTTAGGCTAGGTTAATTTTACCAGTGAGAGATAGATTATATATAAAAAAATAAATAAAAATCACATTGTCAAAATTATATATATTTATTTGCATTGTGCACAGAGAAATAAGTATTTGATCCCCTACCACCCATTAAGAGTTCAGCCTCCTCCAGACCAGTTACACGCTCCAAATCAACTTGGTGCCTACATTAAAGACAGCTGTCTTACATGGTCACCTGTATAAAAGACTCCTGTCCACAGACTCAATTCATCAGTCTGACTCTAACCTCTACAACATGGGCAAGACCAAAGAGCTTTCTAAGGATGTCAGGGACAAGATCATAGAGCTGCACAAGACTGGAATGGGCTACAAAACCATAAGTAAGACGCGAGAAGGAGACAACTGTTGGTGCAATAGTAAGAAAATGGAAGACATACAAAATGACTATCAATCGACATCGATCTGGGGCTCCATGCAAAATCTCACCTCGTGGGGTATCCTTGATCCTGAGGAAGGTGAGAGCTCAGCCAAAAACTACACGGGGGGAACTTGTTAATGATCTCAAGGCAGCTGGGACCACAGTCACCAAGAAAACCATTGGTAACACATTACGCCGTAATGGATTAAAATCCTGCAGTGCCCGCAAGGTCCCCCTGCTCAAGAAGGCACATGTACAGGCCCGTCTGAAGTTTGCAAATGAACATCTGGATGATTCTGAGAGTGATTGAAAGAAGGTGCTGTGGTCAGATGAGACTAAAATTTAGCTCTTTGGCATTAACTCAACTCGCCGTTTTTGGAGGAAGAGAAATGCTGCCTATGACCTAAAGAACACTGTCCCCACTGTCAAGCATGGAGGTGGATACATTATGTTTTGGGGGTGTTTCTCTGCTAAGGGCACAGGACTACTTCACCGCATCAATGGGAGAATGGATGGAGCCATGTACCGTCAAATCCTGAGTGACAACCTCCTTCCCTTTACCAGGACATTAAAAATGGCTCGTGGCTGGGTCTTCCAGCACGACAATGACCCGAAACATACAGCCAAGGCAACAAAGGAGTGGCTCAAAAAGAAGCACATTAAGGTCATGGAGTGGCCTAGCCAGCCTCCAGACCTTAATCCCATCGAAAACTTATGGAGGGAGCTGAAGATCCGAGTTGCCAAGCGACAGCCTCGAAATCTTAATGATTTACAGATGATCTGCAAAGACGAGTGGGCCAAAATTCCATCTAACATGTGTGCAAACCTCATCATCAACTACTAAAAATGTCTGACTGCTGTGCTTGCCAACAAGGGTTTTGCCACCAAGTATTAAGTCTTGTTTGCCAAAGGGATCAAATACTTATTTCTCTGTGCACAATGCAAATAAATATATATAATTTTGACAATGTTATTTTTTTTATTTTTTTTTATGTAATCTATCTCTCACTGGTACAATTAACCTAGCCTAAAAATTCTAGACTGTTCATGTCTTTGACAGTGGGCAAACTTACAAAATCAGCAAGGGATCAAATACTTATTTCCTTCACTGTATATATATATATAT
Organism: Rhinoderma darwinii; assembly: GCF_050947455.1. NCBI lineage: Eukaryota > Metazoa > Chordata > Amphibia > Anura > Rhinodermatidae > Rhinoderma > Rhinoderma darwinii. Next base: position 33,766,440 of record NC_134692.1, read on the forward strand.
ATATATATATATATGGTGCTGACTGAATAAACCACCTTTCTCTTACTATGTCGGAGTGCTGTGGGATTTATTTTATATATATATATATATATATATATATATATATATATATATATATATATTTATTTATTTTTTATATATATTTATTTTTTTGTCCCCCCGAAGCTCCTGTCTTAGGCCCCATGCACACGGCCGTAATTTTGATCCACAACTGTAATTGCGGATCAACGTACGGACCCATTAATTTCTATTGCCCATGGACACCTGTCCGGGCCGTAGAAATAATCCGCAAAAAAAAAGGACATGTCCTATTTTTTGATTTTACAAACCGTGCTCCCATACTTTCTAATGGGACCACGGCCCGCAAATGCGGGTGACTGTCCAGCCATGTGCAAGGGGCCTTAGACAATTTCAAAACACCCAGAGAATTTTGTAGTAAGCAGTTTGTTGCCCTACTTCAGCGTTTCTATAGTACCCTGTTAGGGCTGGTTCACACAGCAGATTTTGCGTGGCGGGTCCCACTGTAAAATCCGCCTCAAAACTAAGATTTCTTCCTTCCATTGATATCAATGGGAGGGGCGGAATCTGCCCGAAGAACAAAATAATTAGTTAGCGGGAAAAAGAAGCATCCAACTCCCATTGAAATTAATGAGTGGCGGAATTTTGCAGCGGACTCTGCCTTCAAAATTCCTCTGTGTGAACATACCCTAAGAAGGCCTGGCCATTGGACTATGGAGAGCTGGGTGGGTCCTAGAATTTGTAGTGATTGTTGCTAGTTACCTTCAATAGCTCAAGTGTGCTGAGAGTTCGCATACGCATGGATCTCTGATCTTGGGAAAAGTTGATATAACGCTAAAAAGTAAATGCTGTGCAAGTACAAGAAATGTTTGCTACTTGGTTTGGATATTTATTTTTTCTGTCTTAGACGTAAACAGCTTAAAAAAAAGAAAAGGCAGGTAGAAGATATACAAAATTTATCACAGTGGCGCACTCTGAATGATACATTTTTGCATGTCTTGTTAGACATATCAAACACTTTTTCCTTATGCCACCATGAATATTTTGCACTAAAATTTTAGCGCACTTTGAAACGTTTTAACCCTTGCCCTAGTAAGGACATATCTCAAACGTCCTGGGAGAAAGGCACTTCAGTAACCAAGGTACGACCTTGCTACTTACTGCTCTAAGTGAGGTTGAGTCACCTTCAGATTGTTAGCTTTTTAAACAAGACCAGGTAAGCTGTTTTAGATATGATCTAGCCGGAGCTAGAGCAGGTTGAAGTGAGAGCAGAATATACTTGCAGCTCTCACTTCAAACCGTGAGTCTAAGGGTATGTTCACACGGCCTATTTACGGACGTAATTCGGGCGTTTTTGCCCCGAATTACGTCTGAAAATAGCGCCTCAATAGCGCTGACAAACATCTGCCCATTGAAAGCAATGGGCAGACGTTTGTCTGTTCACACGAGGCGTATATTTACGCGCCGCTGTCAAATGACGGCGCGTAAATAGACGCCCGCGTCAAAGAAGTGACCTGTCACTTCTTTGCCCGTAATTGGAGCCGCTATTCATTGACTCCAATGAATAGCAGCGCTAATTACGGCCGTAATTGACGCGGCGTTCAAGCGCCCGCACATGCCGGTACGGGTGAAATTACGGGGATGTTTTCAGGCTGAAACATCCCCGTAATTTCAGCCGTAACGGACCCCCGCCGTGTGAACATACCCTAACTATAATGTAGCCTGGGTTAGAGCAGATTGAAGTGGAAGCTGCATATATTTGCAGCTTTCACTTCAGCCTGTGTAGAGGAATAGAGGAGGTGCTGGCAGGGGGACGTGTTGGCAGCATGCAGGGAGAGGAAGAGAAGCTATGATTCTCCTTCTGTCCCTGAATGGCTGTAGATGATCCCAGAGGTCATTTTTATCACCCCTCCTTTTGTATCAGAGTGCAAACCTGCTGCTCTGATTGTCACATATGGGGTCTTTTTTTTTACATTTCTTTTTAAAATAAGTGAGATGAGCAGTAGCTCCACTAATCACCACCCCTCCGCACTAAGTTAGGCCGTTTATTGACTCCACGACCCAGATGTTAAACAGCATCTAGATCGCGGCATCAAATAAGTTGCACTAAGCTCTTGCACCACACACTCATCAATAATGTTTTTTTTACATATTACACTGTTCTTATCTTGTCTGTAACCGATCTAATGCGTGTCTGATGGATGGAAGAGATTTCTGTCAGTCAGAGAATACATTTTTATCCACTGATGGTCGCCATAAAAGTTTTTTTTTTTTTTTAGTGGAACTAGTTGGAAACTAACAGTATTAGGTAATGCATCAGATTAAGTTTAGGGAATTGCGATTATTGATTAGGTTTAGGCTGTGTTGCTAGAATTTTTCCAATAGTAACCAAAAAAAAAGACAACGCAATTTGATAGCAAATTGTGAACACAGCCTTAAAGTTTGTATACGGAAATAAAAAATAATATACCTATATAATCTCCAAATTAATTTACATGCAAAAATTGGTTGGTGAATTCCTCTGGTTTTAGCGTTTCTTTAACCTGTGAATGTAGACACGTGTGGTATCTATCAACTTCTTACATCAGACAGTCCTTTGCAAAGTACATTTTGTTTGCAAGTCAAATTCTACTTCTAATCACTGTTTGATGCACAGTTGCGTGAAGGTGGTTGTGTGTATAAAATATTAAGTCGTAGTTTTAGATATTTTTTTTAATAGTTCCTGTTTATCACAAAGTTACATGAAGGTGCAATAGTTAGGTTGTCTGGTTTCAGGAAATATATAGGTATGGGGGTTTAGTATGATTTGTTTTTGTAATTTAGGTTTCATTAGTACATGTCAAAAGTGTTAAAATTGTCCTTGCTACCAGACCCAAATCCTGGCAGCGAAAAAGGTTAAATCATACCCCTTTTTTGTAAGCCACACAATTTTCTAGACACTTTTCAAAACTGTCCAGTGAGGCGTAAAAATTGTTTAAAACACATAATAAATCTGATGCAAGGCATCTACGCTAGTTTTTTTGGCGAAAATTAAGGCAGAACTCTGCCGCATGTAGCTAGTAAATCTACCCCACTATGTTTAGTTTGCTGCTAGATGGCCCAGGGTTTCGGTTTTTTATGTCAAAGAGATTGTCCACTCGGACAACCCCTTTTAATTAGGAATGTGCCCCTTCAACATTTAGATGGTAGTGTGGTCCTACTGCTGGAAACCCCCCATAATCAGTTGATATTGGTAGGAAAGCCACTCAGTGTGTGATAATTAATGGACATCTGTGTAATGCACCAGCAGTATAGGTCAGACTTATGGTCCGAATGTGATTGTGATCATAACCTAACCGTGACATACTACCTATAGTCAGCTTCTCACAATGTAAACAGTGGCCTGTATAGAATACTTTTATTTTGGCAGCTATAAGGGTGCAGTCTTGCTTGGTTTTTACTCCGTATTACATTAATCTGCATTTGTCAGAGCTCTCATGGGAGGTGGGGCTCATTCTAAATTTTGCTATGGGGCTCTAATATTTCTGTGTATGCCCCTGTCTTAAGCAATTTGACATGTATCACGAGTAAATACAAATCTCACTTTCTGAGTTCGTAAGTACGGCATCCACAAATACTCCACAAGTTCATGCCGATACTTCTTGGAGAATGACCCGGCATAAGAGATGAAGGCAGCTGTGAGTAGGACATCTCCACACAGGGTTTGCTCTTGTTTACGGTATAAAGCAACAGATTGAGCCCATCGTATGTTTTCTGACTGCAAACAAAAAAGATTCCACAGTCAATAAATTGATCTGACTTCAGTAAACATTGGACCTATCCTTTATAAAACTTTTTTTTCTGGTTACATTTCAAAGCTGGCTCTCTAAAGTGTACATAGTAAACTTTGGCAAACCAGTAAATCTCACCCTATAAATATAGTATTCTATAAATATAGCATAGTCTGGTGTTACAATGATAACCATGGTTGCCTTGGTTCACTGGACCCCTTGGCCAAGGCAGTAACGTCATTGTGTTGCTCCTGGTGAGCAGATGTTTCCACCAGATTCTCTAGTTTCCTCTATGGTTGGAAAGGCTTACCATTAGGTAAATAGCTTCCTGTAGAATATGTCTTTCTGTTTGTAACAAGGAAACTAGAACAAAAGCTCAACTGAGATTGATATCGTCTCATCAGAATTTATTGATTGTTGATTTCCACTACATGACCTTGTCTTTCACTTTGTATTCACTGCTTGGAGCAAAATATCCAGAAGCACTTGTCAATGTTGCATTAACCCCTGCCATTTCTTTAGTGGTTTATTGGAAATGAAAAAACATGTCCAAATAAAAGTGAAGAGAACAAAATAATGGGAAACATTTATTAATTGTGTTGTAAGAACATTACTTTAAAAAGGGGGAGCCAAGTGTCCTAAATTTATTAAGATGGCGCACCATGCATGATACATTTGGCACAATTCATGACATACTAGATACACCTCTCTCACTTAGGCCTTATTCACACGAGCGTGTGCGTTTTGCGCGCGCAAAAAACGCAGCGCATATGCCATCCTTATGAGTTTTGCTGTTTAGAAAAATAAATGAAGGAAGTGCTTTTATTTTTTCCTTCATTTCTTTATCTACTGTTGCGCGAATCACGCGCGACACACGGAAGTGCTTCAATGTGCCGGGCGCAATTTTCACGCACCCATTGACTTCAATGTGTGCGTGATGCGTGAAAAACTGCCAAGTATAGGACATGTCGTGAGTTTTACGCAGCGGACATAGGCTGCGTGAAAATCACGGACTGTCTGAACGCCCCATTGACTAACATAGGTCCGTGCGACGCGTGTGATTTTCACGCGCGTATCACGGACGTTAAACACGTTCGTGTGAATAAGGCCTTACTGGTTCTTCTGGCTGTCATACATGTACATAAGTCGTTTGTACCAGTAGTTAAATTCCTGTGGGTGTCTCTGTAATACCCTATGAGAGGGTCTCGCTGTTGCAGTATGAAGGGTTGAGTGGGTCCCTAGTATTTGTAGTGACTGTGGCTAACAACCTACACCAGCTGTAGTAGGTTGACAGTCCTTAAACACATCTCTGATCCTAGATACAGGTGCAGTACATGCAACTTTTGCCCGGCATATTACACTGTGAACATGCCACCGTTTAATTAAAACCTTCTTAAAGTTTACCTGTTGTTTCATTTGACTTTTGAGAATAAGCTGTCATATGTGTTTACATAAGGAATAACACTATTCTGGCCATTATGAGACTTTTCTCATAATGAGAAGTTTTCCCCTCTGCAAGCACTATCTCTAATTCCCAGTTTTGGCTGAGCTAGAGGGCGGAGTCTAGCTGCTATAATGTCTCAAATATTGCACGCAGAGATTAAAGGAGAATCCTGCTCCCCTATCTCTCTGTAGCACACCATTAGAAGCAGCATCAGCATGGAGGACATTATACAGCTCTATTGAACAGTGTAGCCGAGAATCCAGCACTGGGGTGAGATAGAACATGTACTAGAAGCTGCAGCAGCGTCTGTATCTCTCTGCCTCTCTCTTACTCTGCTCCTGCTTCCTTCTCCTCTCTCTATAACTTTAATGGGCAGCATGTAACCTAATCCCTCATTGAGCTCATAGTCCATCTAATCGCTCAAGAGGCTTGAGAAAGGCCCCAGTATAGTGGGTTGATACCTACAATATATGGAAGCTATAAACTTGGAGAATGCATATAGGCTAATAAAGTCAAATTTTTCACTGAAGTTGTCTGGGGTGCTGCCTATTCTTTGGATGTCTGTGATCTCTCAAGACGGATTTTAACAGTGCATTGAAAGTCAAAGATCAGTGCAGGAGTCAGGGGGAGGATGAGAAGTGGCTCATAATTGGAGAAATTGTCAATTTTTTTTAAGGAGATTATTACAAAATTTCTTATATTCGCTTGTTCTATTGATTTATGCAAAGTTTGTTGAACAACAGTGACCATTTAAGGCCCTGTCACTTACTCATGCTCCCTCCAGATACTGAAAGGTTCCCTTTTAAGAGTATACTCAAACATTGTGGTATTTTTTATTTTTTTGCTATTTACGTACAATTGAAGCAAAGTTGCAACTGTTGCTGCAATTTTACAAAAATTGCTGTAAAAAATGCAATATGACCGCAATGTGAGAATACACCCTTACTACATCTTCATACTTCTATTGGTTTCACGGGGCAAGAATAGGGCATTTAGACTTAGCTATAGCACTCCAGGATATTATAGGAATGCTAACATTACTAAAGAGGGGTTTTCCGATAATAAAATATATTAGGGTATTCTCTAAGAGTTAAGGTTCTATATTTGGTTTCTGCCAGTCGGATGATGGTGGCAGTAGGGCTTATATCAAGGTGTTATGCTTTTCTTTGGGTATAGAAGTATATGGGATATAATCATTACTGATTACCTGAATGCTGATTTTCTATGTTGTTTATTATTTTCTGTAGAAAACGTATCTGAATAACGTTACAGCTTCACATAACAAGGGAGCAATGAGCCAACAAATAACTAGTAGAATGTAACAATGTTTCCCATCTGACACATCAATTACCAGATTACTATGATCTATGGCCTGACAGAGAGCACCTTGAAGGAACAGCTTTGCTTTGAGCGATGCAGTGCAGCCTAGTCCTAGAGGTGGAGTTGTAAGAGTCAGACAATCAGTTTATGAATATCTAACATCATGGTAAAATCTTTTATGTAAATGTTAGGAATTAAATTTGGTAATATGTACTATTTTTATGAATTCTTATTTTACAAATGCTATTTAATTATAATAAATAGAAATATAAATTCAGACTTTGGGTACAAAACAGGATCATGACTGAATAGGATCATAGGAATAGCAGTGGGGTCTCTGCTCAGCTATCCATCTTGTCCCTAATAATCTGAAATTTTTATAAAACCAGTAAATATTCATTTTGTTACTCGCTTGTGATCTAAGAGTCTATCTTACTTTCGGTAATAATTATTGTGGACGGGATGTTTATCTCCAAACTAAACCCCCAATTTTAGCAGACATCCTTACTTCATCCCACACACAAACTCTTCTTTTTATTTAACTTTTTAATATAGTCCTCATTAAACTACCTGTGGACAATTGAAATATGACAATAAACCATAAATTACCTAGAATATAGAAGCAATGCCCATATTACTGTATGTGCTACCTACAATGTATACTGTATATAAATGTATATGGACACTTGACTATCACACATATATGAGCGTGTTGGACATCCTATTTCCAAACCATGGGCAATAATATGCAGCTATAATAGCCTCTACTCTTCTGTGAAGGCTTTCCACCAGATTTTGGAGTTTACTTATGGAAACTTCTGCTCATTCATCCAGAAGAGCATTTGTGAGGTCAGACACTGATGTTGGATAAAAAGGTCTGGCTCACAATCGTCCTTCTAATTCATCCCAAAGACTCTCCAGTTCCTCCAGAACAAACCAGTCACGCCATGTCTTTATGGACCTTGCTTTGTGCACAGGGGTACAATCATGCTGGAACAGAAAAGGGCATTCCACAGACGGTTCCCACAAAGTTGGAAGCATACAATAGTTCAAAATGTTGTGGTATAGTGTAGCATTAACGTTATCCTTGACTAGAAATAAGGGGCCTAGCCCAAACCCTGAGAAACAGCCCCAGACCATTATCCCCTTCTCCACCAAATTTTAGAGTAGGGTAGTCACTTTGTATTCCTGTAGGTAGCATTCTGCTGGTGTTTGCTTAGTCTTGTGTGAAGCTGTTTGTTTTAACCTACTCTGGGCATTTATAGATGCCCTTGTAAATAAATAGCTACTTTATTAATCCAAACCTATGCAATTTCATAAACAATAACTAGCAAGGTCTAGGTCTCCTGCAAACAATGATAAAGAATACTTGATCATCCTAAAAGAAATTGAATAATGTAGTCAAATCCAAATACATGACAAAAAATCAATAATAATAACAAAAATAATGTAATTGATTCAATTATTAACAATATCCTTTAATCTCTGCCACATATAAATGGAGATGTTATGATGATTAGATTGCATAATGGAGCTATTCCACACAACTCTTAAAAGGTACAATAAATGTCACCTTCAATAGATTCTAAAGAAACCATACAAGTTTAATGTAGCATTAAAATAATAATTTCTGTGTTTTAATTTGGTATTGAAAATACTTGTATTAACAGTAAATATCTATGTGCGCAAAGCATAGTATATTGTCAGAATATACGTTGATATGATACTTTATTGATATCACATTTGTATCACTGTATGTACTATATGTAGTCAAGATCAATTAATATGTGGAGATTCTTTTGTAAGTGTCGTATGAAAAAAATTGAATCTAGTCTAGTGAATGTATAGTAATAAATGTACGGTGTAGTCCGTGTAAACCCTATAAAATATAAATACATACTCCCACCATTTACTAAATGGACTGTAACATCCATGGCCGCGGACCGTCGGGACTACTCACTCCCCGATGGCCACAGCCATGGACTTGTAAGCGCTGGTCCGCATCTCCTCCCCAGGAGACGCCAGCACTCATTTCCGCTCCACTCTGCTGTGTCCCGTAGGGTGCGCACACACGCTCGCGCCCAGCCTTGAAGGGCCAGTGCGCGCACATGTTTAACATCACTAATTAGCCCATGATCACCCTGGACATAAGTAGGGCCCTGCCCCATAGTTCATTTCCTGAGCGTTGTTGATATTCCTCTGTTAGTCTTGCAAATGGTCCCTTAGTGTTATCCTGTTCCCGTGCCCTGCTACCTGTATCCTGTATCCCGTGTTGTAGTTGTTCCTGTGCCCGCTATAGTGTTTGGGTCGAGTTCTGCCACCTGCCACGTCTACTGTGTTATACCACATCTAGTGTCATCTGTCTCCTCTGCATCACCTGCCATCAAGATCCCATCTGTGCCTAGCCGTTGCTACTGTCTGGACTATCACAGGTACCCTTGTGCTTGGACTATATATATTAACTTGGTACACTGTAGTTTGTCCAGCTGCCATCCCGCTGCGGCGGCGCGGACCAGTGGGTCTACACACCCACAGATTGTGACATGGACCATTGTAACTGCTTTGGTCAAACCTACATGGTGCAGTGGGATACCTAGTGCATGTCAGTAAGGCTACATTCACACGACAGTGAAAAACGTCCGTATATCGGCCGTCTTTCTAACGGCTGTCGCACAGCCGTTTTCAGAACAATGAAATTGTACAGTTGTATTCACATGGCCTATTTTTTTATGCGAATATTGGCCGTCAAAAAATAGGACATGCCCTATTTTTGGCCGTTTTCCTGGTGAGACGGCTCCCATAGAAGTCAATCAGCTTTTACCGGATGTTTTTTTAGGAAACAATACTTGTAACGGCCAGTAAAAACTAATCCTGGCCGAGGACTCCCCGCACACAGAGCTACTTTGAATGCTGAGCCCCGGGAAGCCCTTCACATTACTGTCCATATAAGGACAGTGATGTTGGGCTTTCAACAATGGAATCCCCGGATAGAGCATCACAAGATCTCTGGCCGGGGACTTCAGTCTTGTAAATAGCACCACTCCATGTAGATAGCTCCCCCCTGCCTGAAGATACCAACCCCCCGATCCCCCGTAGATAGCACTACTGTAGCTTCCTGTAGGAGTGGATTCCCCGGTGGCGTGACCCCGCTCTGGCAGGGGATTCCTCTCCTGGAGAAGCCCCTGGCATCACTATCCATATATGGGATTCCGCTCTCCTGACGTCACTATCCATATATGGCAATTTTTTTCACTGTCGTGTGAATGTAGCCTTTTGTGACTTTAATTAGGGGCAGACCCTGACAGCAGAGGGCTCCGTGCAGGAACAGTATATAGACACGTTTTCGATCATTATCCACTGTAGTTTAACTCACTTAAATCTGACCCAGTAGATTATTCTTATTTTCCCTTTTAAGTATTCTCAGGATATTTTATAGCAAATCTTTTAGGAGCCAATTTGATCAGTGAATAATCAGTTATGTTTAAAAAATAAAAACATAAAACAAGAAGAAATATACGTAGCTTCCGCATGCATAACAGCTTTGCAAATATCAATCTTGATGCGTTCCCAATACCGTACCTTACAATAGCTCTACTGGGAATTTTCTCTAACCAAACCTAAAGCAATAAATAAAATGCAGATAAATCGTTTGGCACTGGGTTTGTCTACCTTTGCCTTCCCAATTATTTGGTTATGCAATTGAAATTCAATCACATCCTGTTACTACGGAATAACACAATGAACAGCAGTCAAGCATAGAGGGAAAATTCACCAAATTAATCTTTAAATGGACATTGCTGGAATCTGAATGATTTACTGACTGGATTAGAATTGATGTTTCGAATGAGACTGGATGATAATCCCTTCCACACAGACCAATCCTTCTCGAAAAGTAGCAAAATTAACCCAAATCAGCTACATAATTTCAGTACTGCCAACAATGCAAAAGCTGCTTATGGCGGATTTCACTGGGTCGTTTTAGGAAGCCATTTAACATGTAAAGAGTTACACAACTGGCCAAGTAACAACATCTTCACAGACAAACCAGTCCTTAAAAGCACCATTAACATTGTTTTATTGTTATTAGCGCTCCTAGCATTTAATTAATCACATTTACGGCCGATACATAATATTTAATATTCCAAAATGTATAGCTTCTGGTTTAGATTCACCGCTTCATCTTCCCACTGAAGCTCAACAAAGAAGTGCTGAAAATGTAGAAAGGTCAGAAATACGTTTCTCCCATGAAAATAAATGCATGATAATGATATAATTCCTTTCAGCTCATCAGTTTCCCAGCTAAGTGCCTCTGTTATTGCCAGATCAGTAGTGTATAACAAAGAAGTACTTTCTGTAGGTTGCTTCATTAGCCTGCCCTGTAGGACCTCACCTCCAGACCTTTCACTAATCTGTTGGCCAGCTCAATGGTCTTGTTAGTTCTATTCACTTCCTCTTGACAGCGGATTTTCTCTGCAGTGGCTTTCTCAAAGGCAGCTGTTAGGGCAGCCAGGTTGGTGTCTAGTTCCTTTAAATGATAAAGAAAAACTATTGTCTCCATTTTAAAAACTTTACAAAATAATGAAAAGAAAAACTTGGTTATTGAATATTAGAAAAATGCATCACAGTGTTATTGAACAGACCCGGGTCCTGAATAGAGGGCGAGGAAATACCTACTATGCAAAAAAAATCATATTTCTACTTTTAAAAACACTGCGCTTCTGTGATTTTTTCATATGATATTCAGAAATATGCTTAGAAATGTGCTAATATTTTACTTGATTCTCTAAAACTGACCATACACAATAGATCATTTTCGTTGTGATGCTTGGAAGAAACTGGGGCACTGCTATTTTTTGGGGGGGTCGACTTATAACCAAGACTAGCTCTAATATTCAAGATAAACACTTTATTATTCCACCTCCCCTGTCCCAAGAGCAGATATATTGAGTCTGGGTAGATATTTTGTGTATCCTGAAAAAAATAGGGCCAGCAAAAGTAGTTTAAAATGTACTATATGGGACATTTAACTGTTGCAAGAGGTGCGGCTAAAGGTTCATGGGCCCTGGGGTAAAAGTTCAGCATGGGCCCTCTCAAGCCACACACCGGTGGGACCTCAATGATAGTCACATAAACTCTCTCCTCCTCTTCACTGTTGGCCACAATTATTGAAGTAGCCGGCAACAATGAAAACAGGATCAAGCATCAGTGATGTGACAGTGGACCTGTGGGTTTCAGGGCACCAATGATATGCCACTGACTGTTGGTCAGGACTAGTTGATCCATTAAAAGTAGATTCATTAGATTCACCCCACTATAGCTATATCATTTTATACTAATTGTGGGGATATTGGGGGAAATGTACAAATATAGCTCAAATCACATAGTACTAGACATAGTCTAATGAACTCTCGGTTAAAATGAGGACCTAAACACTGATCTTGACAACCAATGGTTTTTGGGTTATTAGATGTGGTACACATCCAGAGTGATCTCTGTATATAACCCATCAGGATATAAACATACAGTGGCAGTGGGTCATAATAAACATGCACACCCGGCTGAGCTGAGCGTACTTGTTCAATATGTTTAATTTTAATTCAATCACAAAGTCTGTTTTTACAACACAGTGACGTATACAAAGTCTAAATGAGAACAAAGAGAATAAAAAGGCGCTACATAGGGTGAGTATGTCAGGTTAAGAATGGCTTTCTCTGTTGAGCGTAATAAATGGAGGCTCCCCTTTAATGGTTGTGCATGAATAGGAACAACACTATTGCGGAGCCAGATGGTTAGGAAGGATGCTGCGGTGCCATAATCCCTAGAGCATCAGGTGCCAACCTTGCCGGGGAGTAGATGCAGGTAAATAAAAACAATGGGAACCAGGTAGGATCCACTGTAAAAAAGCAACACCATCCAGACGCAATACTTCCACGAGTCAGTCAGATTTTTGGTAAAAGCGAATTTATTTGATATAAACAGCATAATGAAATGTACATAATAAACATTTCATTATGCTTCATTGTCTCATGCTTACTTGATAAAGGGGTTCTGTTTCTCCGAAACGCGTTGTATTTAAAGAGGGACTTGCTTTTTATTATGTACATTTCATTATGCTCTATTGTTTATATACAATAAATTAGCTTTTACCAAAAAACAATCTGGCTGACTCGTGGAAGTATTGTGCCTGGATGGTGTCGCTTTCTTACAGTGGATCCTACCTGGTTCCCATTGTTTTTATCTACTTTTACAACACAGTGTCCATTCAAACCACAGAAATGTGCAGTTTTTTAAAAATAGAACAATTTTTACAGAAACATGGTTATTTAGATCTTGACATAATAGTTTCGAAATTTTAATAGATAGAACACCCGGGCGGGTAGATAGATAAAAGACACATATGATAGATAAAATAATTGATGATAGAAAAATAGATTGGAAAATGATAGGTAGATAGATAGATAGATAGATAGAATACAATTATTAATAGAAAGATGATTGATACTTTTATATATATATATATATATATATACAGGGTGGGCCATTTATATGGATACACCTAAATAAAATGGGAATGGTTGGTGATATTAGCTTCCTGTTTGTGGCACATTAGTATATGGGAGGGGGGAAACTTTTCAAGCTGGGTGTTGACCATGGCGGCCATTTTGAAGTCGGACATTTTGTATCTAACTTTAGTTTTTTCAATGGGAAGAGGGTCATGTGACACATCAAACTTATCGAGAATTTCACAAGAAAAACAATGGTGTGCTTGGTTTTAATGTTACTTTATTCTTTCATGAGTTATTTACAAGTTTCTGACCACTTATAAAATGTGTTCAAAGTGCTGCCCATTGTGTTGGATTGTCAATGCAACCCTCTTCTCCCACTCTTCACACACTGATAGCAACACCGCAGAAGAAATGCTAGCACAGGCTTCCAGTATCTGTAGTTTCAGTTGCTGCACATCTCGTATCTTCACAGCATAGACAATTGCCTTCAGATGACCCCAAAGATAAAAGTCTAAGGGGGTCAGATCAGGAGGCATTTCTTCTGCGGTGTTGCTATCAGTGTGTGACGAGTGGGAGAAGAGGGTTGCATTGACAATCCAACAAAATGGGCAGCACTTTGAACACATTTTATAAGTGGTCAGAAACTTGTAAATAACTCATGAAAGAATAAAGTAACGTTAAAACCAAGCACCATTGTTTTTCTTGTGAAATTCTCGATAAGTTTGATGTGTCACATGACCCTCTTCCCATTGAGAAAACGAAAGTTGGATACAAAATGGCCGACTTCAAAATGGCCGCCATGGTCAACACCCAGCTTGAAAAGTTTCCCCCCTGCCATATACTAATGTGCCACAAACAGGAAGTTAATATCACCAACCATTCCCATTTTATTTAGGTGTATCCATATAAATGGCCCACCCTGTATATATATATATATATATATATATATATACATATATATACAAATATATACATATTTCCACTGTGCTGCTCTGGACTTTCGATAGATAGATAGATAGATAGATAGATAGATAGATAGATACATTTTTTTCACATATTATATTTTACATACATTAGATGTAATTTTAATTACTTAATAAGTTTACAATTTAATTGCAAATGTTATTTCCAGGTAGTTTATACATACAATATATGTAAGCTATGGACTTGGAGAATGGAGACCAACTTCGTTTTTGTTCTTACAATGTGTCCCTTACACTTTTTGCATATCAATGTGACTAAATTAGAGCAAACAATAATGGAACGAAGCACCAATTTCTCTCATTTTCTAATGTTCTTCCTTAATTTTAAACTCTGCCCTTTTCTAAGGAAGGGGTAAAACAACTCGCTTTTTTTTAGCCACTATGATCAAACAATGTCACATCACTATGGCAATTGCTGTCCATATCTGGAATACAGAACAACGTTAATTGTGCGACATAGCATTGCTGGTGCATGTCAATCAGATGCTATGAATTGAGAAAAATTTGCTCTGTTCATTCTGTTAAATGATGTACCCAATTAAACCTGTTAGAATTCATGATCTTCAGTCAAGGTTAAATGAAAGTAGTTACTCCTGTCAGCTAGGTGATTAAATGCTGCCTACATCAGGCACATTTATGTGCAAAATTAAAATTTTGGTATAAAGCATGAATCTTTATGCATGCCCGTTAATTATCTTGCCGTTGTTCTAGTTATTAAATGCCCGCTGCATTTCTTCTTCATCATCAGCTTCCTTTCAAAACTTATTTTGTACTTCATGTAAAAATTAAATTCAATGTTTTAATAAGTAATAAATTGAGAAATGTGTCTGCTAACATGTTTCTAGTTTTGAGAGCTAAGTAAATGTGTGGCAGGGTCTTGTTTAAAATGTTACATTTAAATATGAGATTTCTAAATGTTAATTTTTAAAAAAATCTTATTTAGATCCTGAAACCTAAGGAAATGATACATTAGATTGAGGTTTCTTAAAATTTTCTGTAATCTACCACTGGGAATTAGTGGCATATCATTATATTAAATGCGTTCTGTAATTTTTAATAAATATTACTAATCTAATAGAGTATATGTAATATAGTCTGTGCTTTTACCCAGAATTAGGCCAACATCAAGTTAATTGGGCTCCCTTTATGTAATCTTTGATGTATCCCCATTTCTGTCTCTGGTGCAATACTACCAAATGGCACTTTCATAGCATGAGCATGGCATCCAGTGATGAGAGTACATCTCATGCAGACTCTCAGATGGTTCATGGCAGTGCCACTTGGTATCTCAAAATGGGGTTAAAAAACATGGGTTCACTCTGGGCAAAAACTGAATTTCGTGTTTTTATCCATTGTTTATACTGCAGTGCCTAAGCATTAATTTAAGGAACTACAGTGGGGAAAGGTATGTTTGTTTCATTAAATTTTATCCATTTATGTGGGACATAAATGGACAGGACAAGTCAACAAACAGTCTGCATACCATGCAGAAGTAGTCCCTAAAAGCAGTGTTAAAGAGTTACACTTTAATAGACCGTATATGAGAACGTAAAACTGGCCATACAATAGAAATTTCAGACCGTTGACAAGTCAGATTTAGACCTTCCATTGTGACACTAAGGAGAATGACAGACGCCGGTGGAATTTTTTTTTCATATGGTAGGCGTGGTGTAGTACATAAATATGCACATTTATTGACATGGCGTTTCAATAGGGGAAGTGAGAAAAGTGGAAGCCAAATACATCTGGCACCACCTACGTCCAAGAGAAACAAATAATCTGAAGAATTAAAAATTCAACCAGTCCAAATCTTGTTTCCTCATATAGGGGAAACCTTGGGGGACAGTTGAGCGGTCTTAATACACATTGGATTGTAAGAAGATTCTGTTACAATCGGCGCAATCTACAGACAAGTATCTGTGTATGGCCAATTTTAGTTTAAAGAGGCTCTGTCACCAGATTATAAGTGCCCTATCTCCTACATGATCTGATTGGCGCTGTAATGTAGATAACAGCAGTGGTTTTTATTTTGAAAAATGATCATTTTTGAGCAAGTTATGAGCTAGGTTAGATTTATGCTGATGAGTTTCTCAATGGACAACTGGGCGTGTTTTTACTTTTTACCAACTGGGTGTTGTACAGAGGAGTGTATGAGGCTGACCAATCAGTGACTAATCAGTGTCCTACACTTCTCATTGTTCCAGCCCAGCATGATCCACAGCACAGTGTGATTGTGCAGTTTCAGAAGCTGGGCTGGAACAATGAGAAGTGTAGGACACTGATTAGTCACTGATTGGTCAGCGTCATACACTACTCTGTACAACACCCAGTTGGTAAAAAGTAAAAACACGCCCAGTTGTCCATTGAGAAACTCATTAGCATAAATCTAAACTAGCTCATAACTTGCTCAAAAATGATAGTTTTTCAAAATAAAAACCACTGTTGTTATCTACAGGGTGGGCCATTTATATGGATACACCTAAATAAAATGGGAATGGTTGGTGATATTAACTTCCTGTTTGTGGCACATTAGTATATGGGAGGGGGAAAACTTTTCAAGCTGGGTGTTGACCATGGCGGCCATTTTGAAGTCGGCCATTTTGTATCCAACTTTCGTTTTTTCAATGGGAATAGGGTTATGTGACACATCAAACTTATTGAGAATTTCACAAGAAAAACAATGGTGTGCTTGGTTTTAACGTTACTTTATTCTTTCATGAGTTATTTACAAGCTTCTCTTTGTTTACAGCCATTGACATGTCGCAGAGGTTAACACGTGAGGAGCGGATAGAAATTGTGTTGATGTCTGGAGAACGCAGTACCCGGGTCATTGTAGCAGATTTCAATGCAAGACACCCTACGAGACCACCCATCTCCCATGCTACAGTTTGCAGTGTTGGATTTGCCCAAATGTGGACGCATGAAAACTGTCACTAATGAAGAAACATCAGTGGCTGTCCTAGCTTCATTCAGCAAGAGCCCACAGCGTAGCACTCACTGGAGAGTGGCATCGGTCGAACAACCCTTCGGCGGATATTAGCTACTCACAAATGGCACCCTTACAAACTCCAGCTGCTGCAGCATCTCAACGAGGATGACCCAGATCGGCGCACTGAATTTGCAGAATGGGCAAAACAAAAATTGGAACAGGACCCTCAGTTTACACAGAACATTTTGTTCAGTGATGAGGCAAACTTTTACGTGAATGGTGAAGTTAACAAACAAAACCACCGCTATTGGTCTGACACTAACCCACATTGGATAGATCCCTCCAAGACTGTTGGAACACAAAAATGGATGGTATGGTGTGGTATATGGGGTACAAAGATAGTGGGGCCATTCTTCATCAATGGAAACCTCAAGGCCACGGGATATCTGAAATTGCTACATGATGATGTGTTTCCCTCTTTATGCACTGAAGCTGGCACGTTCCCTGAGTTTTCCCAGCAAGCTGGTGCACCACCACTTTATGGGTGTCAGGTCCGAGCATTCCTAGATGAACAGTTTCCTGGAAAGTGGATTGGTCAGCGTGGGCCAGTTGAATGGCCCCCTAGGTCTCCCGATCTGACCCCCTTAGACTTTTATCTTTGGGGTCATCTGAAGGCAATTGTCTATGCTGTGAAGATAAGAGATGTGCAGCAACT
Source organism: Rhinoderma darwinii (assembly GCF_050947455.1). Taxonomy (NCBI): domain Eukaryota; kingdom Metazoa; phylum Chordata; class Amphibia; order Anura; family Rhinodermatidae; genus Rhinoderma; species Rhinoderma darwinii. Next base: position 33,784,125 of record NC_134692.1, read on the forward strand.
GAAACTACGGATACTGGAAGCCTGTGCTAGCATTTCTTCTGCGGTGTTGCTATCAGTGTGTGAAGAGTGGGAGAAGAGGGTTGCATTGACAATCCAACACAATGGGCAGCACTTTGAACACATTTTATAAGTGGTCAGAAGCTTGTAAATAACTCATGAAAGAATAAAGTAACGTTAAAACCAAGCACACCATTGTTTTTCTTGTGAAATTCTCGATAAGTTTGATGTGTCACATGACCCTCTTCCCATTGAAAAAACTAAAGTTGGATACAAAATGTCCGACTTCAAAATGGCCGCCATGGTCAACACCCAGCTTGAAAAGTTTCCCCCCTCCCATATACTAATGTGCCACAAACAGGAAGTTAATATCACCAACCATTCCCATTTTATTTAGGTGAATCCATATAAATGGCCCACCCTGTACATTACAGCGCCAATCTGATTATGTAGTAGATAGGGCACTTATAATCTGGTGACAGAGCCTCTTTAACCATAATTCAATCTCTTCAACCATCTTCAAATGACCAGATACCTGTGCTTCTTATATGAACCCACATAAAGTGCATAATGTATTGTGCCGTATAGTGTTCCATCATTTATGCCAAAGTAGTCCAAAATAATAAGATACTGGTTTTCATACCTCAAGCTTCTTCTGGATGATTTCAAGCTTTTCTGCTGCGTAGACCAAGTCTGTGTTGGCTTGAGATAGTGACTGACGCTTGAAATCCACTTCACAGTAAATCTACAGGAATGGTTTACCCAATTTTAAAATGCCCACAGTTCAAAATAATAGCAGACACCACCAAATATAACACTTCACACCATATTTCTTCATTTTTATAACATAAATACATTTTAAGGGTTAACTAAACTTTTAAAAACCTTTTGATGTCATAGTGACATGTCAGAAGTTTTGATTGGTGGGGGTCCGAACACTGAGCCCCCTATCAATCGCTAAAACAAAGCGACAGAATCGCTCGGGTGAGCGTGCGGCTTTGTTTTTTTATTGGCGTTCCTTGGAAAGCAGAGCAAATGGTGTATGGACATAGACTTTCTATTGAGCCGGTACACCACTTGCTCGGCTTTCCAAAGAAATCCGATCAGAAACGAAGCGGCATATCGCTCACCCAAGCGCTTCTACCGCTTCGCTTAAAGAGGCTCTGTCACCAGATTTTGCAGCCCCTATCTGCTATTGCAGCAGATAGGCGCTGCAATGTAGATTACAGTAACGTTTTTATTTTTAAAAAACGAGCATTTTTGGCCAAGTTATGACCATTTTCGTATTTATGCAAATGAGGCTTGCAAAAGTACAACTGGGCGTGTTGAAAAGTAAAAGTACAACTGGGCGTGTATTATGTGCGTACATCGGGGCGTGTTTACTACTATTACTAGCTGGGCGTTGTGTATAGAAGTATCATCCACTTCTCTTCACAACGCCCAGCTTCTGGCAGTGCAGCACTGTGACGTCACTCACAGGTCCTGCATCGTGTCGGCACCAGAGGCTACACTTGATTCTGCAGCAGCATCAGCATTTGCAGGTAAGTAGCTACATCGACTTACCTGCAAACGCCGATGCTGCTGCAGAATCAACTGTAGCCTCTGGTGCCGACACGATGCAGGACCTGTGAGTGACGTCACAGTGCTGCACTGCCAGAAGCTGGGCGTTGTGAAGAGAAGTGGATGACACTTCTATACACAACGCCCAGCTAGTAAAAGTAGTAAACACGCCCCGATGTACGCACATAATACACGCCCAGTTGTACTTTTACTTTTCAACACGCCCAGTTGTACTTTTGCAAGCCTCATTTGCATAAATACGAAAATGGTCATAACTTGGCCAAAAATGCTCGTTTTTTAAAAATAAAAACGTTACTGTAATCTACATTGCAGCGCCGATCTGCTGCAATAGCAGAGAGGGGTTGCAAAATCTGGTGACAGAGCCTCTTTAAGTGAACAGTGGGGTTCTTAGTGCTTGGACTCCCACCGATTAAAAACTTCTGACATGTCACTGGGACATGTCAGTAGTTTTTTTAATGGTTCAGTTACCCTTTAATGCTTGGTACGTTCCCTGCCACTTTAAGGTATCTGGAACCTGGTCATGGGTTCCCAAAAAAGCAGTAGCAAGGCCGGTCACTTTTACAGTAGGGGTGGCAAACTGATTTCAGCTTGACGGCTTTGCCAGGGGCCAGGCAGGTAACAAATTTGAGCCAGAATATAAAATTATAAAAAAATAAATCCTGCTGCTACACCAAGATGATTTGAGGTAGGAATGTTATACAGGGTTTCCTGTGAGTGGAACTGTTTTCAGGAGTTCCCCCAAGGTAATAAATTTGGGAATCTCTGTCTTAAACTCATGAGGGTTAACAAGGTTGAAACAGAATTATGTGTGTATCTCTGCATCCAGCAGTCCTAGATGCGCAGTTGGTCAATAGGGGTGATAAGTACTACCCACCATCTTAAAATGGGGAAAAAAATAAAATTTTTATAACCACCAGTAAAAGGCACAATATATATATATATATATATAAAAATGTAAACACTATATGGACAAAAGTATTAGGACACACCTCTTAATCATTAAATTCAGGTGTTTCATTCAGTCCCATTGCCACAGGTGCATAAAATCCAGCACGTAGCCATGCAGTCTGGCTTTACAAACATTTGCGAAAGAACAGGTCGTTCTAAAGAGCTCATTGAATTTGAGCATGGTCCTGTAATAGGACGCCACCGTTGCAACATGTGAGTTCATGAAATATCGTTGTACAACCAACTGGACACTGTGGCCAAATTGCTGATAACGCTGTAGAAACACAGGTCCAATGAACGCGTCTCTTTAGTGTGCTGGGGGGGTAACTTAATAAATTATTGTCTGTCCGACAAATATCATTTTGAAAACCCTGCCTTGGGCAACAAGAGGGCTTGTCCCTCCCCTGCTATAACATACTATTGTATATTTCACTCTGGCCATTGATCCTAAACATGTTTTTGAATAATCCAAGTGGCAGGTCTTCTTAAATAACACAACACTAAAGAAGAGGGCGCACAGCATGCATTTACATACCACATATTCCCATAGGCCTATAAAATGTCATATTAAATAACAACAATTCAGGATAATAAGTATATGAGCCATCAACATGACATAACTGAACTTGAATGAAAGCAAGTAACTGAATACATTGCTCCACCAGCCACACCAGTCATCAGCTTCTGGTACAAAAAGCAACATCCATCACATTACACATCAATGTGTGAATAGGAAGAAAACAACTAATAATACAGTATAGAAATATATATCATAGACAAATAATATCTCACACTCCATGCAATTATTTCCAGCACAAAATCCGGTACTTACATACATCTTTTTGAAGCATCCAGGAGATATGAGAGCAGGTTGATAAATAACACAGGCAAAACGAAATATTCATCATGACAAATAGTGAAAAATTAAAGATTCCAAGCAGCATTAATTACGCTTCAGAAGATGAATTGGGCCTCTCACAATTAACAGGAACATACACTTTTGTCTAAGTTTTACATCTACCTGTGATGAATGCCCGAGCTCTGACAAAATGCATCATACTAACATTTGAACCAACAGTACAATAATAGATTGACATATGAGAATGGAGGAAAGCCTTTAATCATTCACACAGTAATACTCCCTATTTTGCTTTCCCACATACATCAAACAAAAAAAGAGAAAGTCAAAGGAAAACAACACAATCAGTATAAAGCGTAGTTTATAGGAATGGTTCGTAACATGAAACGAATAGAAATGTCCCAATTCTGCCTAGGACCAGTGATGTAGGGGTCAGTATTACTGGTCTTCTGCCAGATGTCACGATTCACCATAAGGATGACTAATTATTCTCGGACATTTAGTAAGTGCACCGATTCTTCATATGAAAAGCCATGTGCACAGTGCTAGGTTAAGACTAGACAATTACTTTAGCTGCCAGTAAGCAGAAAATGTGTCATGGAAGCTGAAGTGTTACATCATCAAATGAGTGTGACATCACAACCAAATGACAGTAAGGTGTAACTTGTTACTACAGGCAGATTGAGGCCACTTGATATTGCATCAAAGAAAAAATGTAGTCATTACATAATTTTACATTCGTGAAACACCTATAGAATTTCAGTTGTGAATGGGCTTGAGAATTTTAGAATAAAAAGTTATAAATATATTATTTTCTGGAATTATGGTTAAAATTCCACGATGCATAATTTCCAGCTGCAAATAGTAAAACTTTGCACAGTATGACTGTGTGCAGCCACTGGCACCTGTGTATCTAAGTCATGGATATGACAGCCACTAGCTGCTACGCTGTAGAAATGTAGACACCATATTGTAGCAATGAATATTGGAATCGGCAAGCTTTTAAAATGTACAGTTAGAAAACATTTACAAACACCAGGGGTGTAACTATAAGGGGTGCAGAGGTTGCAATTGCCCTAGGTTCTGTGGGGGACGAAAAGCAACCCTGCCACATAAGGGAATATCAGTGTTTACTCTGTACAGTGACATTCCTGTATTATGGCATTACTGTGTGCATTATCATTTAGTTTTATGATGGTGTCTATTATCCTTTGCTGTGCCATTACTGTGGTCCTTAGTCATTAGCTGTGGTATCACTATATTATTATCCTTGTGCTGTGACATCACTATGTGCAGAAATGGCTTTACATTGTTTATTATTCATGCACTGTGACATCATTGTTTGTTATTTTTGTTTTGTGACATCAAGTTGTGCATATATAGTGATACAATGTGACCATAATCACTATGTACATCCTACTTGCTCTGTGACATAACTGTGACTAATATTCCTGTGCAGTTACTTAATTTTGGCCATTACCCATGTGCTGTGACATCACTATCTTTCCAAGCCCTGGGCAGAGAATTCACGGTATAATATTTCTGTATTGCTATTAGTATGTCTTTGCATTGTGACTTCACTAGGTTTATTATCCCTAGACTGACATAGCTGTGTTTATTATCCCTGTGATAGGGATATTATTATGTGATTGTAATTATTATTCCTGTGCGGTGACATCACTGTGTGCATTTTCAGCGGTGTAAATATATGAGGTGCAGAGGTAGAAGTTGCACCTGTGAACTGGCGGCTAAGGTGACCCAATGCTTTCTCTGACACACAAGAGGATACCAGAACTATAAATTACATTTAAAGTTGGGGGCCATGTTACAGAATTTGCATTGGGGCCTAAGAACTTCAAGTTACGCCTCTGACAAACCATATATAATGCTGTATTGATTGTTTTATTGGAGTTCTCCTTTAATTTTGCAACATTATTCATTCCTATGGGTAATAATATCACTATTTAAAGGCTGCTGCATAGAGACATGTAGCCTTCAGACATAGCATTATGAGGATAGTGTATCAATAGTGACATTTGTATGACATATTTAGATTTGTACACTTGTAAAATCTCTTCATTAAGTTTTAGCAAGTAAAACTCAGAGGGAAGTCAGAAAGAAATGTCTTGACTGTCACCACTGGATTGTCTATCAAGACGCCCCGAAATATAAGTCCATCCTGGCCACCTGAGGTAGAGATTTGCAACATCCAGAGATGTGATGTGGTTCCATGTGTCTACAATGATGGGTCCTTCTCCCCCTTTTTTTTTTCTTCTCCTCCACCCTTTCTTTCTCTCTCTTTCTCCTTTCTTCCTCTCTTCATTCCCTCTCTCTCTTCTAATGTTGATTTGCCGAATTATATTTGTTTTCTGATGCACTATATTGCGCCTGCGTGCCCTTTACCCGGCATATGTTTTTTTTTGCTTTTTATTTTTGTCCCCTCCCCCTTCAGTGAAATTTCCTGTGATACCTTTTTTTCTTTTTTGTACCCCCAATTTGTTATGCTTTTGAATTTGTGTAATGGTTAAATAAAGAATTGACAAAAAAAAAAGAAACGTCCTGACTATAAAACATGATTATCATTGTTTGGTGCAAATAACAGGAGTAATGAATTGATACATGATGTTGCCCTACATTAACTGCCGACTGGTACAGCAGCTATGCCATTTTAATTTATAAAAACAAACTTCCAAAGCTTTTGATATTTTCATGAATATGTCATATGTGAGGTCTATCATTTTACACACACACACACACACACACACACACACACACACACGCACGCACGCACACACACACACACACACACACACACACACACACACGCGCGCGTGCACGCGCACGCGCACACACGCCTTATTTTGTTCCACATTGTCCACTGGTTCTGTGCAGCCTCTTCATCATCCTTGATCTTGCAGACTTTTGTCTGGAAGATTTCTGTCTCACAGTGATTAAAAATTTGGTCATAGCCTTGAATTTATAACCCTGGCAGTAGGACAGCAGTAGGCAGACAAAAGGACATGTAAGTCATGTAGGTGACTAGTAGATGTAAGTGGGAATGAAGGTTAAATTAGAGTCATCAGTGGGATATAATAAAAAATATTAGCTTGACTGTTTATATGTAGATACTGTATAATCAACAGAACAAGTTGGGTAAATGTATAAATATATGGCTGTACTTATTATATACCGATCCGATGTTACAGTCTGTATTATAGTCCAGAGCTGCATTCACAATTCTGTTATTTGTTACTTTAATGCAAAGGGAAAGTTACAGTTTCCTTCATTACTGTAAAGGGTCCAGTGTTAAAGACAACACCAAAAGGACAAGACATTTAGCCAGGAAGGAATGCTTGGAGATGTCAGCTCTGAAGCCTTTGAAATTGTAAAGGCAGCTTTGGACTAGAATACAAACTATAATTATAGATCAGTACAAGATAAGTAAAGCTATTGCATTTGAAACTTACTTAAATAGGAACTACACTTTCGTCAAACTTTTTATATTCGATACAGACATATCAAAAGTTTGGATTGGTGGGGGTCCATCTGCTGAGACCCCCACTGTTGCTGAGTGCTTTGCTCCTTTGTCTGTGATCAGCGCTCACCGTCAGGCTGAAACAGGCCCACATCTATGTGATCCGTCTTTAGCTTGACAGGGAGCTCCGATCACAGCCGAAGGTGCAGGGCGCTCAGCTTAGTGCTTCTGCAAACTTAATTTCAGCAATGGGGTCTCAGCAGTCGGACCCTCACAGATCCAAACTTTTGATATGTCTCTATGACATATCATAAGTTTGATAAAAGTGTCGTTTCTCTTTAAAGGCTTTGTAAACCCTTGAAGACTTTTTGTTTGCCATTGAAACAATGTATTATGGCGTTTAGTGCAACTTTGGAATTGTTTTTTTAGTTAAAAAAACTTTCTACTCTTTCAGATACAGCTTCTTTGTATTCTGGATACATAGAAGATGCATCTTGCGCCTAAATCAGAATATATCAGGTCAGCGGAACTGACGGATTCAGTGGCAGCGGGTCCTTCGTGTGATTGACAACAGGTGGACAATGTTTGTTCAAATCTTCCCAGTTCACAGGTGGCGTTGTACAATAGCAGGAAAGTGTATTCCAACTAATAGATGCTTGTGTATGGCTTTCATTTATATATTTATTTATATCATTTTAAAAAATATATAATTGTGATTACTTATTATTAACAATACTTTAAAAAAGAAAGACTGTCACTGCATAGTTTAGCATGGGGCATCTGGATTACAAAAACTGGATTAGTTGGCACAACTTTGCTTACTAAAGTGCCCTGAAATGCCAATTAGTGGGCTAGAAAAAGTGAGCGTTATACCTTGGAAAGAAAACTTGACTTAGAGCTGCAGGTGGTATTTGACCACTCTTGTCTCTGCTGAATGGCATGGAGGATTCAAGAGGGCAGGGGTATACTAGTCCTTCTCAATGAATTAGAATATCATAAAAAAGTGAATTTATTTCAGTAATTCAATTAAAAAAGTGAAACTCATACATTATATAGATTCCTTACACACAGAGTGATCTATTTCCAGCATTTTTTTCTTTTAATGTTGATGATTACGGCTATCAGTTAATGAAAACCCAAAATTTAGTCTCTCTGAAAATTTGAATATTGTGTAAAAGTTCAAGATTGTAGACTCATGGTGTCACACTCTAATCAGCTAATCAACTCAAAACACATGCAGTAAATGAAAACCCAAAATGTAGTATCTCAGAACATTAGAATATTAAATAAGCCAAATTTCAAAAATTATTTTTAATACCGAAATGTTGGCCTACTGAAAAGTATGTACACAGTATATGCCCTCAATACTTGGTCGGGGCTCCTTTTGCATGAATTACTGCATCAATGTGGCATGGCATGGAGGTGATCAGCCTGTGGCACTGCTGAGGAGTTATGGAAGCCCAGGTTGCTTTGATAGCGGCCTTCAGCTCGTCTGCATTGTTGGGTCTGGTGTCTCATCTTCCTCTTGACAATACCGGTAGATTCTCTATAGGGTTTAGGTCAGGCGAGTTTGCCGGCCAATCAAGCGCAGTGATACTGTGGTTATTAAACCAGGTATTGGTACTTTTGGCAGTGTGGACAGGTGCCAAGTCCTGCTGGAAAATGAAATCAGCATCTCCATAAAGCTTGTCATCAGAGGGAAGCATGAAGTGCTCTAAAATACCCTGGTAGACGCTGAGTTGACTCTGGACTTGATATAACACAGTGGACAAACACCAGCCGATGACATGGCCCCCAAACCATCACTGACTGTGGAAACTTCACACTGGACCGCAAGCAACTTGGATTGATGCCTCTCCACTCTTCCTCCAGACTCTGGGACCTTGATTTCCAAATGAAATGCAAAATTTACTTTCATCTGAAAACAGGACTTTGGACACTGAGCAACAGACCAGTCCCTTTAAATGCTTAGGAAACATATGCAGGTGTTTTGTGTTGATTAGCTGATTAGAGTGTGATACCATGAGTCTACAATTTTGAACTTTTACCCAATATTCAAATTTTCAGGGAGACTAAATTTGGGGTTTTCATTAACTGTTACCATAATCATCAACATTAAAAGAAAAAAATGCTGGAAATAGATCACTCTGTGTGTAATGAATCTATAGAATATATGAGTTTCACTTTTTGAATTAAATTGCTGAAATAAATTCACTTTTTGATGATATTCTAATTCATTGAGTAGGACTAGTATATGTTTATATAAATATATTCCCTAGCCCCCTGAGAACTTCATAAAGTTGTTGAGTGGGCCCAATTAATAAGGTTTCCTATGAAAGCAAAAATAACCACAACTTCACTATGTTTGATTGATGGGTTAGTCAATTGCTGATGAAGGTCACTGAGTAGACAGGAGCATCATGCGATTACCATACGATTACCTGTCCGAACCTGTATGTGCCATGTTGTTCTAAAGCCCTTTTATCAATCGTATTCAGTGCAAGCATAATACAAAATGCAGCTAAAAAGATAATTCTGTGCAGTTCTCCAGGAAGGTCTCTAGGGGATTGTAACTATAAGTTTCTGTACAACAGTACACTGTAGGTTATAGCCTAAGGTTAATACATACCTCATGAAATTTGATGATATTAATAACCCAAGCACATAGACCGGCAGCTGCAGAGGATTTTGTGCGCACAAATTCTGGGTTAAACTCAGGATCTCTTAAATAGTCATCTTTTATAGCCTTGACAACTGCATCTGGAATATGCTGTTTGTCAAAATTAATTATGTTCTGTAAAAATTCATCCACCTGTAAAACAACAAAATGTTATTAATACTCAGAACTTGGAAAATAAAATGTCCATACTTTTGATGAGAGCTCATCATAAAAAAATAAAAAAATCTTATGTTAGGGACAAGACTATAAAAAATAAGTTTCCCTTCTGGATAAGGACAAATCCTTTGATATGCCGAATTAGAGCATTCTAAATCAATGCAGGACTTCTCAATATCCGCTCTCAGCATGTCCATGCATTTCCATGCAGAGACTGAGGACTTGCTGACTTCTTCCCCTGGTGATAACAGCAGCAGCACCCTTCACAATCACCTAGTGGTCGGTGGCGCTGTCTACAAAATAGGTAGTGTTCAAACCATACAATTTGGTTATAAGACTTTTTCTGGTCATCCAGAGTCACGTCCTCAGAAGTGATGGTCTAAAATGTATGCACTGACATACTAATAACAATGTAATGCAAACATGATGAAGGGGTGGACTGATGATGTGATTTACTACAGGTCAAGGTGCGGCCACATTTCCATTGATTCTCCGCCTGGATGCGGTAACTGCCTTACCAAGCAGGATGGGGGTTGAGTGATTCCTTTTCTGGAGATACCAACTATTAATTTCTAGCACTACAAATTTATTTTTGGGGTGTGACATTGATTTGGATATAGTCTAAGTTTGAGGTCATGGGGATTATTTCGTCTCACCTCAGAGGGTGGGGTGGGCAATTTTATTATTATCTTATTTTCTTCACTCTCAAAAAGTGTCCTTTTATTTGTGTATGTGCGTTTATAAATGGACCTCTGTGTCCATTTTTACTTTTCTTGGCTCATTACTCATTTACATGCTTTAGTAAATCTGACCCCTAATGACATGCAGCATATTATGTAGAGCAAGCAGGAAAACTGTCAAGAACAGTTTTAGTAAATTGGCCTTAAAAATGATAGATAAATAACAACTGAAATGACCTGACCTTTACTGCAGGTGCACTCATCACCTAATGCACTGCACATCTCATGGATGGAGATAATTGTGCCATTAGATGAGGGTTGAAGAAGCATTTCTATCTTGTATACTTTTACCATTATGGCTTCAGGGAAAACTGTGCTGATTATCTGTTGCTTATCTGCTGACAATGTGATGAGTGTCAGCACCGAAGGCTGCAGAAATGTACAAGATAATGGTCTACTGTCCTACTGGACTTCTCTCCAAAGGATCATAAACAGCTCTGCAGCTCCGAGAAGTGTGTTCGGCTGATTTTTTTTTTATTAGCAGCTTGTACATGTATTTAAAGGGGTTTTCCCACGAGGGATACTTATGACATATCCACAGGATAGGTCATAAATGTCAGATAGATGCGGGTCCCACCTCTATGTCCCACACCTATCTCTAGAATGGGGTCCCTAAACCCCATTCTGCCTTTGTGTTCTGTCTGATTTCCGACCTCGAAGGAGAAAACAGCATAGCTCGCTGAGCTACGCTGTTTCCGTAAGCCCCATAGAACTGACTGGTAGTTACGGAAACAGCGTAGCTTGCATGCTACGCTGCTCCCGTAACTGCCATTCATTACTATGGGAGTTACAGAAACAGCGTAGCTCAGAGAGTTAGGCTGTTTCCGTGACTCCCGACCATGTAATCAGGAAGTGGGTCCCACGACCATGTAACCAGAGGTGAGACCCACATCGATCTTACATTTATGACATATACTGTGGATGTCATAAATGTCCTTTGTGGGAAATCCCCTTCAATCCCAATTTATGATGATTTAGTAACAATCACAAGATGGTCACCTCTAATTGTTGTTGTTTTTTTGTAAGATGAGCTACTACAGGTATATACTATATTGCTCAGTTTTGTATTGCAAACATATTTCCTGGTGCGTGGGTACGGTACCACAAACTGAATGCGCACCAAGGCAGGGAATGTGTGTAAATGTATATACATTGTATAAATATGGAAAAAAAAATAGTTATCACACTAGAAATTTAGCCCCCTAAATCTTTTCTGTTCCGTCATTTAGAGCAAAACATAATAGCGTTAAGGAATTTTTGACATTTTAAAACAAACCTAAGTACTCAGTGAGTCAGATTTACTAATACTATATAAGTTTTAGACAGTGTAAAGTTAGACAAGGCAGTCAGAAAATGTTCCAAATGTATCAAAGTGATGCATGCTGTATGATAAACTTGAAGCTTCTAGTTAGACACTTTTCACTTCCTTATATGTCGCATTGAGGCTACACCCCGTTCCCAATCCACGCTCCTTTCCCATTAAGACACATTGAATAAAAAGTGATCAAAAATTTTGTCTATACCCAAAAATGGTACCAACAAACACTACAGCTTGCCCCGCAAAAAAAGTCCTCACACCGCTCTATCGATGGAAAAATAAATAAATTATGGCTTTCAGAATTTTGTGACACAATTTGTTTTTTTAGCAAATAGTTTTTGCTTTGTAAAAGTAATACATCATAAGAAAAATATAATTTTTTTTATCGCCGTATTTGTACTGTCCCGGAGAATAAAGTTAACTTGTCGTTTTTACCTCACGGTGAAAGCCGTAAAAACAAAACCTATAAAACAATAGAGGAATCAATTTTTTTTCAAATTCCACTCCACGATTATTTTTTTTTCAATTTCCCAGCACATTAAAAGGCACATTAAATGGAGCCATTAAAAACAAAAACTCGTCCTGCAAAAAACAAACCCTCCTACAGCTATATTCACGAAAAAATAAAAATGTTATAGCTTTTGGAAGGCAGGGAAGAAAAAATGAAAAACCGAAAAATGGCTGAAGGGGTTGAGTCTACCTCTACTTCAGAGGCTAATATATTATGGTACTGGATAATCTGTATTATTTCACAAGCTGCTGCTACAATTTTATGAAGCTAGTGCGAAGGAAACCAAGGCAAAAATCTAATTCCCTGCTGCCCTAACATTTAGTATCCCACCTCCATAGGCAAACTATAGACCACCATTAACATCAGTCCATAGTTTTCAACAGGTTGTAAGAGCAGAATTTAATTTCCCCATCTGTGGCATAGGAAGGCTGCTGCCTTGTCGCTAAAATATTTTAAGTAAAATAAAACAGGTGAAAAGGTGAAGCAATAAAAGCTATTTTATAAGATAAACGGCTAATTCCTCTTGGGACAAGACATCATTACCTTGCTCATCACCACTTTTGAGGCTTTCCAGCTTCTATCTCTAGGTATTTTGCCATTTGTTGATAAGAGGACAAGTACGGCAGCGGCCACGTTGGTTACAGCGGCTGGTGGATTAGGAAATGTTCGGAGTTCTGTAAGATTTAACTGAGTTTTGAAATAATGAGTAAAATCAGTTTTGCGGTAAAGAAACTATGATAAAGACATGGAGTTTTGGGTCATTACCCTGTTCAAGGTGTTTAGAGCGGCATTCGCTGCTTGGAGAGCCGGTTCTACCCTAGCCAAGTCATCTGCAGATTCTTGCTGCTGTTTTGTTATCTCGGTCTGGAGGGCAGCTACCTATTAATACATACAGGAAAACAATTTGAGCAAAAGAAGTTGAGGGAAATACAGAAGAACAAGTTTAGGACAATATAGAGTGGAAAATATAACGCTATATAAAACTGGAGTACATGTAGACACATATAGTGGTCAATACTTCTGCCTAACTGCATTAGGTCATGAGATGTGAACATCCACTTTTAATTTCATTGTTATCTTTGTTGCGATCATATTATACACAGGATATATTATCAATAAGTTCGAGCTGGTTATTTGCAAATCAGTTCATGAGAAATAGACCCTAGTGGCAGGAGATTGGTACCAAAGTCAGCTCCAAATAGGATTGTCCTCTGCTTTTCCTTTAGGGCACGTCCAGACGTAGAGGAAGAAATCCGCTGTGGTTTTCACCACAGTTTTCACTCCATACATTGAAGGGGTGAAATCCACTTTAAAAATACAGCAACAAATCTCCAACATAATTGACATGCTGCGTATTTGAAAACTCGGGTGAGTTTTTTCCGCTTCATGTGGCTGGCTTTTTGAAAACCCCAACCACATGCATTAAACTGTACTTTGCTGTGGATTTGTGAAGCAGAATCCGCACCGCAAATCTGCTACGTGTGAACTTGGTCTTAGGGCCACTCTTGTACTGGGGATCCCTTATTTTATCAGAGGCTGGGACCACTGGACGATCTACTAGTACTCTTTTGGACCAGTCTAACCCTGATTTAAATTATCATTGGAGCAGCACTAGGCCTATAGTTCTGGGGACAACTAATAAGTGTTAGATCGGAACTTATGTCAAGACAAGATCTGGGGAAGAAACTTTTGCCTATAATACCCCAAATAGCAAGCCGTGTTGGCCAATAAATGAGCCTACCTGGCAGGGAAAAAGAATAAGACAGCTGCATTTATACTGTCTGGCTGATATTTTCTCACATAGTCACCAACATACCACACTATAGCGTGGCTCTTTTTTTGCGGTGACAGAATATGATAATAGGGGATGGTAGTGGTGGGGTTTGGAGACGTGGTGGAAGGTGTGAGTTGGTGAGTGGAATAGGGACCTCATGCAAGCACCTCTCTGCACTATTGACACCCTTACTTATGAGACCTACTGACCATGGGTGTTTGATACTTTCCTGTGCCCGCCTCGTGGAGTTTTAGGTTTTTCAGATGTTAGTGGAGGTTTCCAATAATATGTCCACTTTGCACCACCATTTTTAGCTTTCCATTAAGTTTACCCAAGGATGGATTCGTGCATGGGCACATGTGTTCATGGTGCAGAATGCATATACAATTGTCACTAACCTCACTCACTGACAACATTCACACAAACCACAGTTTAAAACAGCAAATGGATGACAAAAAGACAAAAAGTATAAAACAAAACTTTGCATTTCCCATCTCTTCATCATATGTTACCAGTTTTGTTTTAAAAAACAAACAAAAACACAAGTGTGACTTTAAACAGCGCAGGGTGTAAAACCGGCAACATAGATCTAAAAGCTTCTCATAGCAATGAATGAATAACTATTAATAAGGAGCTGTATTGTAAATTGTCAAAACTAAGGAGGACTGAATGGACTTAGTCGTGTTGTCAGCTGTGGCCTTCAGCTCCAAAGGACAAATATTTAGTGGAGAAAACGCAATGGTCTGATGATAGATTTCATGGCAAATCACCATACAAACGAGGCTGCTCTTCAGGGAACCCTGCGTCTAAGACCCTAAGGGCTTCAATTTAACAGGATGCTTTGAGTATGTATAACTAAGCTTGTCTATTAAACCAAATCTCAAGGGGAATAAGCTGTTAGACAAAACCATCAAAATATATAACATGCCCCAAGCTCATTTCATAGCTCAAGATTTCAATGTATTGCTATGCAAGATGAAGGCTTTTGTGTTAAAGCCTATTTATATAGTGACACATCTATGACCACAAGTATCAAGGCGGCTGCACACACGTAACAAGTTACACAACACAAACATTTAGATCAGTAATTAATTTGGTCGGCAAATTGTGAAGCAAACAGCACACATCTGGCATTTTAAGGGAAGTAGTATGGGCGGACTGAGAATGGTCCTCAGGCCATTGTGGAGATTGTTATATGTCACTTGCTATATTCCAATAGTAAAGACCCGATGGTGTGTATAGATATGCGTCACCAACACTTCTGGACAACAGCGGTCATGACAGAAAGGTCAATTCAGTCCTCTTTATATTTTACCTTTCGCTCCTCATCGTCTGCCACCATTTTTTCTTGATTTAATTTTTCTGACTGTTGACCAATTTTGTCTATCAGGGCTTCTGTATCCTTGTTTCTCTGATGAAGTTCTACCTCTTGTATGGCAAGTTTAGACTTTAAATCCTCCACCTGAATGAATACAACAGAGACCTGGTTAATTAAGTTTTAAGACAATATTTTCAATTATATTAAATCAGTTAGCTTAAAGAATAAATGTTGCCAAGGGCTTGACTGTGATCGTGTATAATTACTTTGTGTCTCTAGAGGTTGTGTAATTACGTCTCTGTATTTAGCAAAATATTGTCTTGAAGGCAGTAAAAATGAATTTGTTGGTTAATTATTTGCATATACGTGGGTTTATCGCTTTATTATAATGGTTCTTTACAAAAAAAAATCTATTAATTTACCAGTAGAAATATAACATAAAATATCAATATGCAAATCATAATTGCTACCTAAAAGTGAAATTGTACAGTGAATGAAATGCCAAAGAATATAATTTAATATCGGTAATTAGGTCATAGAAATGTATAGCATTATTAAAATTGAAGCATTGTCTCACTTTGGATGGGTTCACATGTAGCAGTCAGCTGAGCTGGACACAACTGATGACATTTTGTGTAATTCGTGCACCGGTCCCTAGCCTGATGTAACGTTTTTCTTTCCGGCAGAAGGTAGACATCCGGCATTAAAAACAATGTTAGGGCCGGTTCACATCAGCTTTCCGTTCAGGGTTCTGTCGGAGGTTTCCGTCGTGGAACCCCTCAACGGAAAGTCAAACGGAAACCTTAGCTTCCATTTGCATCAACATTGATATCAATGGTGACGGAAACATTGCTAATGGTTTCCGTTTTTTCGACGGAATCAAAAGCGCAGTCGACTGCGCTAGTGAAACCTGCAATGGAACCCCTGGATGGAAAGCCAACGCTAATTTGAACCGGCCCTAACTGATGACAGAACTGCTCTCAAAGGAAAGAAAGGGATCAGTTCTAGCATCCTTTTCCCTCCAGCGTTTCTGTATCACGCCGGAAGGAAACTACGCCTGATTGCCAGATATATGGGAATGGGCTCTAAGACAACACCTTTCCATATGCCCTATTATGCCCATTCCGGCAGAACGGATTTGTCCATATACATGGGCAGCCATTCATTTGAAGTGCCACCATGTTATACTACATTTCCTCCACAGCGGCCGCTGCAGAGAAAATGTATGGTTTGCCACAACTTTTCCAGTGATATGAACACTAGATTGCTTACAATGTGTGGGTTGTACCTCCTGCAATTTTAACGCTATCGTTTCCGTGAAAAAAACAAACTTTACGGAATGGAAACAAACAGAAACCAACTGAAACTGAAGCATGAGGCCCCATGCACACGACTGTGCCCGCAATCACGGCCCGCGATTGCGGGCACGGCCGGCCGCTGACTGTCAGCCGCATTTTCGGGTCGTGCTCCCATACAAAGTATGGGAGCACGGCCCGCAAAATGCGAAAGAACGGACATGTTCCATAATTCCCGGAACATTTCCACGGCACTGACACCCTTCCGTAGTGCTACGGAAAGGTGTCAGTGTTCAATGAAAACGGAGGTTTTTTGCTGTCGTGTGCATGGGGCCTTACCATTGTACAATTGCGGGCTGTGATTGCGGGCACGGTCGTGTGCATGGGGCCTTAGCGATGTAATACGGATGCACTACGGACCGTATTTGCGGATACCATTGAGCAGAAATGGGTACGTTGCTCATGATTTGCTGATGACTATAAAGCAATACAGAACCGTATTTGCGGTCCGTATTTGCGGATACAGTCGTGTGCATGAGGCCTTTGGCTTTTTTCAGAGATTTTAAATAAATATTGCTCATTTTTGTGATTTGATGTAAACAGGCCTTAAGAACTAAAAAAAACAAGAAACAATAATTAAAAAATAAAAAAACAGTTAAATAACACAAACGGGTACACTAAGAACCTGGTATTAAAGAAGGCTTGTCCGCTCTTCTGACATGCCTGTAATAGTAATTACTTTAATTCCCCATAAAATAAATATTTTGCAGCATTATTTACGTACAAGATCTCTGTGTGGTGCCTTTCCACTGTTATTCCTCTTGGAGATGTATGTATAAATTGACAACTGGCTGTTACCATTCTTCTTGTCAATGAGGTGTGTCCCTATCTAGTCTGACACTCAGCATTGTCAAGGAAATGGGAACCAGTTGTCAGTCTATTTACCCAGTTCAGGACCGGGCTATTTTGCGCCTTCAGGACCAGACACCGTTTAGCCCTTTTTAGCACGTGTTAGTTAAATGGCTATAACTTTTTTATTTGTTGGGCTAACGACGTGATTTTTGCGACGTTTTTTCCGTAGACAATGCAGGTTTATTTTTATATCGTTTTTATACACACCTTTTTTGCTATTTTAGAATTTTTATTCATAAAGTTTGAAAATAATAGTAAAAACATAAGCTTTTTTACGTTTCAGCTATTTTTTTTTGGGTAATAACACAGTTTTACCCTAAAATAGACCTTTTATTTGTAATCGTAATTGTTTACCGTAAATTTTAATATATTACATGTCTATATTAGGGTAATTGGGTCAGCGCTAGCATTACAACAATGATTGGCGGGGGGGGGGGAACGTTTTTTTTGGGGTGGGTATTTTATGTGTATTTATTATTTAATTTTTTTTTGCACTTGACTTCACTATTTTTTTATTACTATGGTCTGTCCCTCAAAGGTCAAAAAAGACCTTTGGGGAACTTTATATATTTTTTTTCTTTCTTTTACACCATGTTTTTCCACTGTAACTGGAGCTGCACAGCAGCCCCAGTTACAGGGGAAATCAGGCCTCTCATAGGGACGATTGTCACTAACTGGGCTGTGCTGGGTCTAGTAAGACCCAGCAGCAGTCTGCCACTAACGGCACCCGGCGATCAAGTGACCAGTCACATGATCACCGGGAGGAATAGAGACAGCGCCGCTGCTGCTGTCTCTATTCCTATACACAGCGTTCATTGAGCGCTGTGTAAAAAGACATCGGAGAGGACAGAAGCAGTGAAAGCTGCTTCTATCCTCTCCTCAGGGTCCCCGGCAGTCACTGACAGCCGGAGACCCGACATTCAGCTGCCCGATCGCGCGGGCAGCAAGTTAAAACCCGAGCCGTAAAAAGTCTATGGCTCGGGTTTTAAGGACCCTGACCGCTGGCCGTAAAAATACAGCCAGCGGTCGGGAACCAGTTAAACATTTTTAGGAGGAATAATAGAGGAACGGCACAATGCAAGTATCTAAGAAAAGGTGCTTCAGCACGGTAAGTGGCACATTTTTATGGGGAATACAAGTATTTACTAAAACAGAGATGTCAGGAGAGCTGACAGGTCTGCCTTAAATGCATGGTAGCACTGATGGATATGGATGGAGGTTACTGTATGGCAGCAGATAATAAAGAAACTCCAAATTCATCACGGTGGTGCAGGCTGTATGATAAATTTGCTGCATCTTGCTAGACATGTTCGAACTTTTTCTCTTCCTTTGTTACTTTAGAGACCAATTTTGTGGTCAACGTTTGGGCGATTTTAAAGAGACTCTGTCACCACATTATAAGTGCCCTATCTCCTACATAAGGAGATCGGCGCTGTAATGTAGGTGACAGTAATGCTTTTTATTTAAAAAAACGATCTATTTTCACAACGTTAGGAGCGATTTTGGTTTATGCTAATGAGCTTTCTTAATGCCCAAGTGGGCGTACTTTTACTTTCGACCAAGTGGGCGTTGTACAGAGGAGTGCATGACGCTGACCAATCAGCATCATGCACTCCTCTCCATTCATTTACACTGCACTAGCGATATAGATATATCACTATGTGCAGCCTCATACACAAACCCTAATATTACTACAGTGTCCTGATAATGAATACACATGACCATCCAGCCTGGACGTCGTGTACTCAGAATCCTGACACTTCTGACTCTTTTCTGTGAGATTCCAGCAACGGATACGAAATCTCGCGAGATTACGAGGTAAACGAGATTTCGTATCCGTTGCTGTAAATCTCACAGAAAAGAGTCAGAAGTGTCAGGATTCTGAGTACACATGACGTCCAGGCTGGATGGTCATGTGTATTCATTATCAGGACACTGTAGTAATGTTAGGGCTTGTGTATGAAGCTGCACATAGTGATATAACTATATCGCTAGTGCAGTGTAAATGAATGGAGAGGAGTGCATGATGCCGATTGGTCAGCGTCATACACTCCTCTGTACAACGCCCACTTGGTCGAAAGTAAAAGTATGCCCACTTGGGCATTAAGAAAGCTCATTAGCATAAACCAAAATCGCTCCTACCGTTGTGAAAAAAGTTCGTTTTTTTAAATAAAAAGCATTACTGTCACCTACATTACAGCGCCCATCTCCTTATATAGGAGACAGGGCACTTATAATGTGGTGACAGAGTCTCTTTAAGCCACTTTTCACGACTTTCAATCCAATCAAATGTATCCATACACATTGGCACAATGTCATGCAAAGAGCCAACACCTCTTAAATCACCATGTCTTAATTGGAGACCAATCTAAGCTTTCTTTCCCCTGGGACAAATATTCAGTTTGGTTTCCCTCCCCACAAAATAAAATAAAAATATAGCTTTACAAGGTTTTTTTTTTATTTGCACAGTAGTCATAGTAACAAGAACTACGATAAATTAACCAATTATCAGTCACATGGTAGTGGGGGGTACAATAGTTCCAATCACATAGAAGTGGCCATGTTGTACATAGTTCGCTCCACCTAGTGGCTGCTGCAGGCAGACTGAATTTTCAAATGTACCTGTATGTCTCTGCAGAACATTTGGAGATCTGTATCAGGAAAACAACACTTCAACACTTATAATTATATATTAAGAAATTAATCAGAACAGAATTTTGAACCTAAAAATATATGGTGTAAAACGATGGACATTCATTTTAAGTCATCATGCTGTGCCTCACCTGAAAAGCAGTTGTTTGCAGCTTCTGTAATCCATTTTCTAGTCTTTCCATTTTCTGAAGAAGCTCATTTCTCTTTTTCCCCAGAAGATTCCAGTATAGTTTAATCAGTTCTAGGAAACTCTTTGGCGTTGTGTAGTTATAATGCTTTTCATTCTGCTGGTATTTTACACTGACTTCATTTACACTTGTATGTGCAAATGTTATAAACTGGCTGATGGAATTTTTCACTTGAGCCTGAAATAACAATGTATGTGGAACATGAAGAAATCGCCACTCATATCTGATAAAAATTCTCTGCCTGGCTTGATAGACATGTGCATGTCATTATTGGCATTAACAGTAGGCTGTAATAGAACATTATGCAATTTCTTCTGGTCACACTTCCACCTGGATGTATTCTCTAATGAAGAATGTCCCTAAGACTGAATGCTTATAGGTATTATGTATTATGTTTGCATCTACCATTGGACATAATCTCCCAAATGCTCATGGTAGAAATAATCAGAAAGCTAATAAATACATATACAAGTAGACATCAATAAAAGAACACAGAAACACTTTGTTATTCCTAGTGATGGTTCTGCGGGGGCGGTGCATGGCACAGCAAATCTCTCAACCAATTGCCATTCTTTAAATCCTGGTGGCATGCACCACCCCCTATGGTCCTGCTTTAGCCGTAAGTGGCCTATCTAATAGTAATAAATCAAAATAAACTGTATGTGGTTATGTTTCACCCCTTCGCCTATGGGCTTTACATAAAGGCATATCTACATTTTACCACTCATTTGAAAAATTAAGCAAGCACCTTAGGTAAGCGGTCATTGGCTATTCCCTTTATCTCTACTAGATATACCATGACCTGGATGAATGAAAGCCTTCATAGATACAATGGGTGTAACAGAAAGGGAATAAACATTGAGGTCATAAAAAGTCTAACCCTTGCTCTTGGGTCTAGGGAGAAGATCCCATTCTACTTAGTTAGATGTCTCCAACAAAAAAAAAGAACGAATGCACAGGAATTTAATCAATAAATATATATTTTATTAATGTCCAGAAACATACGTGGCAGAACTACTGCTAGTGAAACAATATATAATCGTGCATACATTACCGATGAGTCCCACCCCAGGATCCTATATTGTACAATCCCACCATAGCTGTATAATGATAAAGTGCTAGTAGTGCAAACCAGATTACCGTGTGATCAGTTATGTCCTTATAGGTTTTAGTTATGTCTTTGTAGGACTATCTACAAGAATAGACTGTAGTTGGCAGTCTACCATTATAAACCTTCTTCCAACCTTTATGAAAAAGTCATGTGTCATGAAGATCACTCACCTCAATGAACAGACTGACTCTAGTCAGCCTAGGGTGGTCCAGAAAATAATTATTCAGGATGACTGGGAAAAACCAAATCAGAATTTTGCCATTATTTTTTGGATAACAGACATCTATATTAGTGAGGTCACACAAACTAGACCTCACGTATCAACCAATCAGAGTCCAGCATTCATTTTCTAAGTGTCAGATACGTCAGTAAACGGAACCTTCATTTTATTTTAATATTACTGAAATTCCTACGAATGCACAGCACGGTGGCTCCTGAATTTTTAATCTGAGCAAGGAAAACATCTGCATGGAGTTTGTATGTTGTCCCTGTGGTTGCGCAAGTTTCCTCTGACACTCAAAAAACATTCTTACAGGTTAAATGGCGTCCTGTGAAATTGACCCTAGAGATAGGGAAATTACATTGTGAGCCCCATTGGGGATAGGTACTGATGTGATTGAGGACAATCGCTATGGAATATGTTGGCGCTATATAAGCAACAAGAAATAAAAAATAATTAAATATTTAATAAAAATTTGTGCCAAAAATGGAGAGTAGCATTTGGCAAGGATTCTGGTCAGTGCTTTAATTTCGAACCAGCATAAGAAAATTAAAAGGCTATTCTCACATTTACAGCATTTTCATGTTTGATAGATGCGAGCCGCATCTAAATCGAGAACAGGGTTCACCTGTCCCCGGTCACAGCCCCCTGCATCCAGGTGGGGAATGAATGGAGAGGTGGGCGCACATTTGCACGGCTCTCTCCCATGATTCCCAGGGGGTTTCGGAAACAGCCAAGTGTTCTTGCACATGTGCGGCCATCTCTTCATGCATTTCTTCTGGCTGGATGCAGTGGCCACCTCTCTAGACGGGACGGAGGTTGGGAGATGTCCTTCCTTGAGATAGGTCTGGTTCCGAGAGCTAGGACCCGCATCTATCTGACGTTTATGGCATATCCCTTGGATATGCCATAAATGTCTAAGGGGGAATACCTTTTTAGGAGTGCAAATTAAAACAGTGAAGGTGCCTGTAGAAATCAATCAGATTACAATTTACGATATCTCCCTAATAATAGAAAAACTATTTTTTTGCCTGCATGAAGCATGGCCATTTCGTAGTTGTGTTTAGAATGACGGATTCCTTGTATGTTGCCTTCCTTCGGTTGTAATCATTCAAGGTTGCTCCCCTGCTTTGCATAGCAAATGTATTTTCACAGTTGTCACAATGATGGACAGCAAAAGAATGATTACAACACCCATCTCTGCTTGTTATTACATACAATAGCCCAGTAGGAACTATGATCTGTTGGAGAGACAAACGGTGTCCCACTCTGGAACATATTAAGTTTGTCTCCGAGACACACATGGCTTCACTAGGGTGTCTTACCTCATTCATAATAGATGCTAATCTTTTCAGGGCTGAATGATGACAACACTTCCTGCCCTTCACGGAATTACAGCTAGGTTTTATCAAAGGACTCAAACAGCCTGCTAATTAGACTAATTCCTTTTATCATGAATTATTTATATCCACTGGTAACTGATCACCGTGACATTAATGGGTTATGCTCAACTTGGCTCCTCCAATATTAAAAACGGAATGTATGAAATAAAAAAGTGATGTATTTTGCTCCAGGTAGTTGAACACTCGATAAAACCTTTAGAGAATGTAAATATATATGTATATATTAACCTTTAATTATATAGCACCAACATAGACCGCAGCACATCACAATGGGGGAAGCAGTAAACATACAAAATAACGTCTTGAAAAATGAACATGTAGTACTGAAATGAGAGGTGGAACCTGTAAGTAAGAGCTTACGATCTAAATTATTTTATTGCTGCCTTATTTTATTTGCATATTTTTTATATGGTACCTCTGCTATTTGGCAGCACGGTGACATGTCAATCAGCTTCTCTCTAAAGAAAAGAAGGTCCTGTTCGCTGCTCTTGGTGGAGAGGTGGCTGTGGATGCATGAGAACTCTCCATTGTAATAAGTGAAAGTTATAAAAATGTCTAAATGTATATTTGTCTACACACACACAGTTAGGCCTCTTCTTCACACGCATTTTGTTTTACAGCATTTCAAAGGATTTGAACTTTTAGCATTTTGTACAGCCATTTTTCCTGGGGTTTTTGAAGTCCTAAGAAAAAAACACCATACCTAGAGCATGCTGCATTTTGAAAAAAACACCACTGACCCCAAAAACTCCACAAACAAAAACGATGTATGTAGGCGCTCTCAAACAGAGTTTAAAGGAGTTTTCCCAAAATTTACATCACCTACTGACAAGAGTGGTGATGAATGTTTGATCACTGAGAGAACCACCGCTGGGACCACACTAATCACGAGAACACAGTGCTGAGACACCGTTGCTCTTTACTCGACGACTGCAGTGAAGAGGAGTTAAATGCAGCAGCGGCCGAGCATGTGCCCTGCCGTTCCATTCAATGTTTATGGGTCTAACATAAACAGCCGAGGAATGTACTGGGTTGTCTTCATCCGTCCCAAAGACTTTGAATGGAGCTGCAGTGCGCATGCTTGACCGTCGCTCCACTCAACTCCTCCTCACTGCGATCGTGGATAGGTGATAAATTGTAACTTTGGATAAAACCACATTAAAGTAAAATTTGGCCAAACAATAAAATGCAAAAAAGATGCGAAAAACGCTACCAAAAATGCGAGTAAAATTTGTGTGTTCATCCAGTTTCATGGAGCAATGCTTCTAGAAATGCTACAAGTTTGCCATAATAAACCTTTGTATGTATCCTTATGAAATCAGTCATACATAGTGCCCAAATAATGCAATCATACAATGCCCAAAAAACACTGCCAAATCAGTAAACTGGTAAAGTAGCTGTATCCTGTGCAGCCTTTCCATGGGTATGGGCACCAAGTGTGGGACGGGGGGTGTTTGTTCCAGGAACCAAGGCCACTGGGGCCAGTGGCGCTCCCTTCAGTAGCGACAGTAGATGCCCTTTGTGTGACTGCATAGGTTGCACAGCTCTGAGGACCTGCATACAAAGGTCCCTATGTCAGGTCTATAATGGCTGTGTACAACTCAGAGGTTTCACACACCTGCAATACAAAAGCATTTTCAGGTCCATACAACAGCAACACCTAGACACCACTTCGCCCCCTGGAGTTCTGAACATAAAGGGTTATTCCAGCCAGAAAGATTTATCAACTTTTCAAAGGATAAATGTTAAATTGTGGGGGTCTAACTGCTGGAACCCTGATGATCACTAGAGCGGCGGACCCCCATCCCCTGCAGCCGCACCACCGTGGCTAGGACTTTGAATGGAGCGGTGGTCGAGCATGCGCCCTGTCGCTCCATTCAAAGTTTATGGTGCTGAAGGAATAAGGCACTGATCCATTTGAACTCCTCCTAACCGCGGTCATGTGGCTGGAGGGAACGGGGGACCGGGTTCTTCATTCTAGGGATCGGTGGGGGGTCACAGTCCAGTAGATAGATGATAAATCTTTCTGACTACAATGAAATGCCTACAATGCATATATATCATAACATTCACGCATAACTGCTTGCTGTAGCTTATATTCAGTTTCCACTATACAATATTTCAAACATAACAAAACATTTCTAAATGAAAATATTTAAAAGTTCAATAAAACTATGCCAGGCGAAAGGAAGTACAAGAACTTCAGTGAAGAAATAAGTGCACTTTATGTTCAGGAAATGTTTGCAATTATTGTAAATATATTTTGCAGTAGGGGGGTTCACAAAAAATAGGAATCAAAAGTATATATTATACCAGCATGGTGTATGTTAAACCCCAGGCAGCCTGCAACTTGGAAAGAATACCCAGGAGGCTTCTGTTCAGGTTTGACTCCTAAATAACCGTATAAAAGCTTGAGTGAACGGAACACAAACAACGCATTCAGCTGCGGCAGAAGTTATTCCTAGAGTAGGACATAATTGATGCCATTATTCGGAAGTAATTGGTAAAAAAAAATCCTTAAATGTGCCAGTCAATAGCAAAGAGGCGATAAAATATTAATACAATACAAATATACTTTGAATAAATTTTTTAACATAGTCCTGGTACGTTTAGCAAGATAGACAATTCTGTATTCATTTAAGCAGATGCTCTTCTGCGGGCAATTGCAAGAACAGTTCACATTTAAAATAAACACCCTGTTTATTCCCTAGTTATTTATACACTGAATTGTGGATGATTAATTTCATAGACAATAGCAATAAGAGGGTAAAAACCAAGAAAAGACCTCTCATTTAAAATATAATGGGAATGTATGAGCAGAAAATGACAAATTATTTATATCAGGTTTTTATTAGAAACAAATATTTGTTTAATTTTTTTATTTTATTTTTATGTGGCTATTCACACTGACCACTAGAGAACACACAATAGGTTGTTGTTTTTTTTAGCAGTTTCAGTTTTACAGTTTCTGATTGGCATTTATTGGGACTATTAACTGAAATGACTGGCACTATTATAGAGGCACTTGAGTGGCTGGCATTGGCACTCATGTGGATTATACTGTTATGTGGCACTAATGTATCGGTCACTATTATATGGGCATCATGGCTGGTATACTGGCAGTTTTACAAGGGTAAAATATACATCTGGAGACTTTGGCTTGATTATTTGTGGAATATATGGCACTGCTATTTGGACACATTTGAAACATTTCATTGTTTTAGGATTTTATGGGCACTATGTCTTGCACTATTATGTGGGCACTACTTTGTATGGTATTATATGGCACTATTGCCGGTATTACATCATTATTTTGTTGTGCTATTTTATGGTTGTATTGCACTATTATATTGTATATACTTCATGTATCATTGAGGGAACACTAAATTCAAAGGTCTATCCAAACATTTTACAGGAGAATGTGTGGGCAGCAGTTCATAACCTCAAGCTGAAGAAACGTTGGTTGATGAAACAAGACAAGACAATGAACCAAAGCACACAAGTAAATAATGCAGAGTCCTGCTGTTTAGAAGGCAAAGGGTGGCCACACCAAATATTGATTTGATTTAGATTTCTCTTGTGTTCATTCACTTTGTATTTTGTCAATTGATTAAAAAAAACTATTAACACTTATATTTTTGAAAGCATTTTTACTTTGTAGCATTTTTTCCACAACTGCCTACTAAAACTTTTGCACAGTACTGTATATATATATATATATATATATATATATATATATATATATATATATATATATATACAAATCCTATGTGCTGAAGGCAAGCAAATAGCCTTTCTGTTCATAGAGGAGCTCAGACACCTGATGTGTAAACTTGGTAATAGCATCTACCAGAGACCATTGACATTATTTTATACGTTTAAGAGTTCTGTCGTAAGAACAAAAAATACCCCAATATTACATACTTACATCTATTCCATCCAACTTCTGAATGAAGCTGCTGCTGACAGACTGCAAGGCAATCTGAGGCCAGGAATGGAACCAGTCTATGGCAGTGCAGTTCACCAAGGCAGGAAATTTTCGTGCTCTGGTCCGTAATGTGAATCCCACGGGCGAAAAACACAGTACTACCTGGAAAACATGAAAACAAAAATTTTTTACAAAAGGAAGCTACTGAGAAATATTAGTTCCATATATCTATGAGAAAAGCTAATGAGAAAATACAAGTCTCAAAATAAATGAGTAATGGTATGTGCATACACAACATCAAAAACGTTTGAAAATACGGAGCTGTTTTCAAGGGAAAACAGCTCCAGATTTTTACAGATGTTTTTTAAGCCACTCGTGATTTTCCCAGTGTTTTTCGCGGCGGTTTTTCTATAGAGCCTATGAAAAACGGCTCCAAAAACGGCTGAAGAAGTGACATGCACTTCTTTTTAGCGGCCGTTTTTGTATATATTTATATATATTTACTGTACATAGATATATATTTTTTGGATTAAAATGGAATTTCTATTTTGTTTTGGTCTGTTTATAATTTACTAAAAATAGGAATAGCACATTCGCAAAATTATTTATTCCCATTTTAGGTACATAATGACAGACAAAAAAATGGATCTCCATAACGCTAGTGTGAATGCAGGCTAACAAATATTCGGCTATATGATGTAGACATTTCAGAATATAACATTGGGGAAGATCTTCAAGCTGGAACCACCAGTTCTTAGAACAAATGGGGCCGTAGTGCTTGGAAAAATGCCCAAACCACTTTGGCACTGGTTGAAGATTTGTGCAACTTAAAATTGCCTCCACTGCAAATCTCGTGACCCATAATAACACACAAATGAAGTTCATTTCCAGTTGTTTTATTTACAATTTATTGTAGAGATCTGCCTTGGGGTCAAAAAATTATATACTTGTCTGCAGATAAATGCCCAGCAGAACAGAAGACTCAGCTCCATAAATTCAAAATGGCTGACTATAGTTGCAACTTCCTGTCCCCAGTTAAAAGAGTAGCGCTGGAGCACAATCTGAATTTCTAGCCTTCTAGCAGGTGAAATATTGCACAGACCAACAAAAAAATAGGCATGTGTAAGTTTTATTATTTGGGAAGGGTATGTGAAGGGTTTGTCCTCTACCACCTCCAAATGCAGCTTTGGGAGCTTGTCTGCTGATGGCTGGACCATTTCTGTATGATCACCCTCCCAGAGATATGATGATGTTTCCTATCTCCAAGACTATATTCAGTGACATCTTCCAGGGACTGCCCAGGGGTTATATGAAAAATGTACATTGCTTTAAGACAGAATCATGTACATTGGGGACTTTTATTCCTAGCCAAGTTTTGTTCAACGATAGCCTGGTCCACCCAGTAGCCCAAAATGCAATCGACGTTAACTCGCAACACTAATAAGTGTGTGAGCCCAATATGGGTATACGTACCATAGAGACAGCCCAAATGGCTGCTATGGTGTCCATTGGGGAAAGGGGCCAGCTATGGGTACTTTTGCTTCTATTAAAAGCCATGCAGGGCCCCCTCTTTCTAAAAACAATTTGTCTGAGCTATATAAAATAATAAGTAATAAATAATAATAAGGTGAAATGTGAAATTTTTAGAGAAGCATTGGCTCAGAGCTAACTAGGATTATAAGATAAAGATGGAAGGACTTGATGCCTTGACCATAATTTGACGCTTGTTTGTCCCTTGTGATCTTAGACAGGTTGACTAGTTTACCCAGATGTAATATTAGATCATTAGCTTGGTTTTTACCATCAGGATTCAACATTGCATGCAGTTCTATGTGAAAACGAAGCGTAAATGTTATTAGGATGATGACGGCAGCTCCGCTTTGTATTCTGTTCATGTCTGTTAAGTTCTTTAAACTCATAAACACTTTCACAATGTGACAGCGATAATATATTACATACAGACTGCCCAGCAGAGGATGTGCCTACTTCTGAAAAGCTATGAAAAGACCTCAATAATTCATTTTTCCGTATGTGATCAGTGGACTCTGTGAGCTGCACTTAAAAGCACCACGAGATAAAAAACGCTGAACGCAAGACTTGGGGAGGCTATTATGCTTCTGTCCCCTCCCCCAGATTTCACACACTTTCATGGCTCCATGTGAACTCTGCACAGTGGGAATGGTTCAAACTTCAATCCACAACTTGATCAATGGAAAACATAGTGCTAATAGGTGCCCAGGCCACAAAAATAGGGTGCCTTGATTCTATTTTTCAGGTCTTTTTTTTTTTTTCAAAAGTGCAGACTGTAAAAAGAAGATAACTGGGCACTAGAGATAATAAACTACAATATGCTTTGAAATAGAGGTAAGCAATTTTGGTTTAATGGGGATGGAGAACTACAAGTTCCAGTAGAGTCTGCAAAGGAGACTCGTAGATCTGTATCCACTAGAGAGCCATAATTTAACTATTTCTATTCTATAGTGTGTATGATAAGATATTTTTAGGGTTCATTGTTCAATTTACCTTAAAAAGAAGGTGAAATAACAATGCAGCATGATGAAATGTTTTGGAAAAGCACATACAGGATCTTATCACCAAGGATCCCCCCTACACCCAAAAATAAAAGAACATGAGTCTGTAAAGGCTTACTTGGTTTAGTTTGAGGTCATCTTGGCTAGCCTTTTCAGATAATTGGACTTCTTAGTAGCTACCTGGATATGGTCTTAGACTAGCTATATTGTTCGGAGAAAAGTATGGTGTATGTGCGAATTTAAAGGGCATCTGTTACAAAAAAGAACCTGTTGAGAAAATGGTGTTCTGAGCAAAAAAAAATAAAATTAAAAAAAAATAAAATAAAAAATAAAATAAATATATATATATATATATATATATATATATATATATATATACACACATACACACACATATACATACATATGCACTTATGTGAAGAGTATTTATACCAGAATTCCACCATATCTGTCAAATAATATTGGCAATCAGTGTGTAAATAGTACTGACACACAAAATAATCCTGTATGATAAGTAGTGTCCACATAACACTGCCACATGGTGCCAAAATATAACTTAATAAGCAATCCTCCTCCTCCTGTACTGATTGTGCAGATCAGATTGCCGTCAAAGTGCTGTTCTTGAGGACACCCTAGGAACTGGGAACACTGAGCAATTGCCTAGTTTGGCACCCCCTAACGATGACCTGCTGACAAATAGAAGGTAGTGACTACTTCCACAACCACAAATTAGCCACTCGATACACAGATTGGGAGACAAAAAGTTTCCGTGCACCATATACATATATTAAGGGTGGGTGCACACAGGTTTTTTCCCAGGGTTTTTTTTTTTTTTTTTTTTAAAAAGCATGTGAAATGCAGTAGAGGTTTTCCCATTAAGGACATTTATGACATATCCACTTCTGGCTTTGGCTCAAAACACTGAGCTAAAAACTGCAATAAAACTGTGTGTGCAATCCTAGCATTAAAGGTGTTTTCCCGTTAGGGACATTTATGGCATAGCCACAAGATATGTCAAAAATGTCCGATAGATGTGGGTCCCACCTCTGGGACCCGCACCAATCTCTTTAACGGGACCCCGTTCTACCTCCCTTTGCTCCGGCTGACACGTGATTTCCGACCATGAAGAAGAAAACAGCGTAGCTCGCTGAGCTACGCTGTTTCCGTAAGTCCCATGGAAGTGAATGGTAGTTACGGAAAGAGCATAGCTCGCATGCTACGCTGCTTCCGTAACTGCTATTCACTACTATGGGAGTTAGAGAAAGAGCGTTGAGCAGCGAGCTATGCGGTTTTCTTCTTCATAGTCGGAAATCGCACAAGTCAGCCGGAGCACAGAGAGGTAGAACAGGGTTTAGGGGGCCCCATCCTAGAGATAGGTGCATCTATCTGACATTTATGTGGATATGTCATAAATGTCCCTAATGGGAAAGCCCCTTTAACCCTTTTACATCGCTGATCTGTAGATCTACGTCAGGAAAGGGTCTTTAAATATGGCGCCTGCTCAGAAGCAAAGCGGGCGCCATAGCCACCGGGTCTCTGCAGTGTTACACAGCAGGGACCCAGCGGCAATGCATGCAATCATTTAACCACTCAGATGCCGGTGTCTGATGTGACCGACCACCGGCAACTGAGGGGTTTTTACTGCCCCTTTTGCGTTGGGGCTGGTCACCGGCTCCCGTGCGGTGAGATCGTGGGAGCCGGCATACCCCTAAAGCACTTAGGAGCCTTGTGCACGCTCCCAGCCCTGCTATAGGAGGATTGCCTGTAGCAGGTCTCAATAGCAATGCACAGATTTTGCCATAGACGGCAAAATTGTGATATTGCATTCTATGACATAAGCAATCTAATGATCGCAGGTTCAAGCCCCCTAGGAGGACTAAATAAAAGTAAAAAAAAATGTTTTTTAAAAAATATATAAAAATTCTAATCACCCCCTTTCCCTAGATCACATATAAAAAGAAATAAACATAAACACATTAGGTGTCCCCACGTCCGAAAATGCCCGAACTCTAAAAATCTAAAAATATTTTGTCCAATACGGTGAACAACGTAGCAGGAAAAAAGGTCCAACTGGCCGAATCGCAATTTTTACCAAAATGGTACTAATAAAAACTACATCTTTCCACATAGAAAATTACGCCTTACACAGCTCTGTACACAGAAATATAAAAAAGTTACCCAGTACATCGCACATAATATTAAATAGTACCATTAGAAAGTACAAATTGTCCCGTAAAAATTAAGCCCTCATATATCTGCGTCAACGAAAAAATACAAGAGTTATGACTTTTTGAAGGCAGTGAGAAAAAAACAAAAGCATAAAAACAAAAATTAGTCTGGTTCAGAAAGGGTTAATGCTAGGATTACAAATACAGTTTTGGTGCAGTTTTTGACTCCGTGTTTTGAGCCAAAGCCAGAAGTGGATCCAAAAAGAAGGAAAGGTATAAAGAAAAGACTGACGCATCTCCTTTTTTTTTGTGCCGATTTCTGAGTTTGGCTCAAAAAATCTAAGCCAAACACTGCCACAAAAACTGCATCAAAACTGTGTGTGTGATCCTAGCCTTAAAGCATTTTTCTTAGCATGTATTATAGTGGCATTTTATTTAATTTTTTTAATGGTGCATTTTGTACAGGTGTTTTTTTCAGGTGATTTTGAAGTTATATTGAATTACTGTGGAGAAAAACGTCTGAAAAACGCTATACTTCAGTATGCTGGGTTTTGATAAAAATACCACTGACCCCAAAGACGCCACACATCAAAACACGGTCTATGTAGACATTCTCATATTTTGATATGGACTCCCAACAAATATCAGGCCCAAAAAACACTTAAACAAGTCAAGCTAGTGGTCTAGATGTGGAACTCCAAGGATTTTTTTTTTCTTTACATACTGTCGAAATGTGTTTATTTTTGTTAACAGTACTCCTTAGTAAACCTCCAATAAAAGCTGACTGTTCAGTCATTATGTGACCCCTGTGAGACATACTGTAATAATCATTGGTGGGGGTTTAAAAAAACAATTCTCACCTCTACCCTTTTCCCCGTGGCCCCTCTTCCGGCTTCAGAAAGCATCTAGCTGGCAGGCGCTGGTGAGGGACGTCACCATCTGTGCCTGCCCAATTCACAACTATAGACTGCTAACATCTATTACCGCTTCCCCCCATATTGCCTCTGGAGGAAAGTGGTAATCTATTTTTTTTTACTCAACATTTCAAGAATAAAAGGATTTTTTTTACGTATACCTGATCTCTCCTGGGTTGTTACATAAGCAAAAATTTGAGAAAACTAAAGCTGTACTATTCCACGTATTAAGTGACTTAATAGCAAGTGCAGGGTAAGGTTATGTTCACATGCAACAGATTTGTTGCAGAAATTTTAACACATTGGGCCCAAGCTCTTTTTGCCAGCCCTCATTGTCTGCATGACAAAAGTAGTAGAATGTTTTTTTTACTCTTTACTCTTCATAACATACCTATGACAAACTAAACAATGCTAACAAATGCCTGATTGTATAAACCAATTATTGAAATGAATTATGTTTTTCTTATTTTTTTTCATTTAAACAAAATATTTAGTTTTTTTTGTTGTTTTTTTTTTACTATGTAATGCTATTTACATCCAAAACTTTTTGGGGTGAAATGTATGCTTAGATTACTAAAAGGGAACACATGAAAGCAAATCCTTCCAGATCACATATGTATTAATAATTACAGTTACAGATTTAATAGTTTAGATGTGTGTGTGGGAACAGGAGGAAGGTTAGATATTCTTGTAAGGAACACTGTGACTCCCTCAGCGCACAATACACATTTCCTTATCATGCAATAGCAGCACTCAACCTGAAACAAGGCCAATAAATCCTAAACGACAATGTCTCGGTTTTTTTTTGTTTGCTCTTTACAGAAATCCAAAAATTGCATGTGCAAAATAAAATTATTTGTTTTACCTATGAGCATATTTAAAGGACTGTAAAAATGTAACAATCTATCATTAATATATCAGGGACATCAGACCTAGTTCACACTGAGTTTTTTGGCGCTGTTTTTGACGTGGAAATCATAGTAATAGTGTTCCTGCTCCTAAGATAAAGCGAAGCCTGTGAGTAGTGCTGACCTATTGACTTTCTTTTTGATTTCCATAGAAATAAATAAATTAATTACTATGATCAATTCCGATACCCCAATAAATATGCATGTTCAGCAGGCTGACAACTCTGTGCCACTGATATCTGGGGACAATAAAAGAATCGCGCAGGAAAAGCCCTCCCATTTCCCCATAGATGTTTGCAGGGCCGGACTGAGACAAAAAGGCAACCCTGGTACACAAGCCCCAGCAGCCAACACACTCTGTCTAAAACCGGCCCTGACCCTAAGTCACCCAGTCAGCGCATGTCGGTTGATTCGGTCCAAAGTGATTTATGTTGAATTTCAGATTAGCGCACTTTTTTTTAGGTGAAAATGCGTTCCGGCGGAGCAGCTAGCTCACAGCTTATGTGCTCAACATTCAGCTTTCCCCCTTTCCCATAGAGCAACACCTATGGGGTGACGGAATGTGATACTTGATTGAGTGATAAAAGAGAATCGGTTCTTATGCAGCAACCTCCTCACTACACCACCTCCACCCAGCAAGGTATCCTCTCAGACAAGGCCACACTTCAGGATTTGAACCAGGGTCCATACATAAGACACTGCTTAAGCACCAGACCACCAGCTCAGGCTGATCTCTGAACTTTCTTATTGACCCCATAAGACCAAGTGTAAACGTCACTTCCAGCAGGAATAAGAACATGTCATCTTTTGGAAGAATTTATTGCCAACAGTTGAAAGCAGAGGTAAAGATCTCTGCTAACAAATTAAAGGTGTGAGGGCCATGTGAGTTCGATCTCCAGCCTTAAAAGCAGTTAACGCCCAAGCTACTGTGCTGTAATGTCATCCAAGGTTCTTCTTGTTGAAGGTCCGATTACACATTTTTAAAAGAGGTGAAAAAAAAATAAAAATAAAAATGTGTCCTTGTAAAGCTGCTGTGCAGCCAGCTCACAGCTTGCATGATCCGAGTTGAGCACAAGAATCACTTCTGTACAATGTGAGTTCTAACCCCCACGTTGTACTCCTGGTGACCTTGGCCAGCTCCCCCTTTCCCAAAGTGCCACCTATGGAGGGATGGATTATGATACCTGTTCAAGTGATGAGTATATTGCTGAAATCTGTAATAATCTACTATATAAATCCAGCTGTCTCAAAAGAGACAGCTGCATAAGTAACTTTCTTATGCAGCAACAATCTCACTGTGCTGCCTCCACGCCACTATAAATACCACCCAGCAAAGTACCATTTTGGACAATCCACATATCAGTACTTGAATCAAGCACTGCACAGAAGAAAGACACTCACTGTTTAAACCCCACTTAATCACCACACCACCAACTCACATTGGCATCTTAGCTTTCTTATTGTCCCCATAAGACCAAATTAAATCATTACTTGCAGCAGGAATAAGAACATGTCGTCTTTGGAAAAGTTTATGGCCGGCTCTTGGCAAAGATAGCACACTGGTAATGTTCTCTGCTGTTAAACTAGAAGTGCTAAATACAACGGAAAAAAAGGGCCAACGGCGCTGCTAGTAACAATGTCACAGTTGAATAAACTTGAAATAAACTTATTTATTTGTAGATATCAGGGCTACGCGTTTCAACGCCGGACCGGCGTCTTCATCAGGCCAATCAAATCAAATCATTGGCCTGATGAAGACGCCAGTCCGGCGTTGAAACGCGTAGCCCTGATATCTACAAATAAATACGTTTATTTCAAGTTTATTCAACTGTGACATTGTTACTAGCAGCGCCGTTGGTCCTTTTTTTCCGTTGTATTTAGCTCTTCTTTTGACAGCAAACCTGCTTTGCTTGTGTATGGACCTGGCAGCAGCTTCTGTGCTTTTGTGACACCTAAACAGTGTCCACAATCTAAGGTGAGCATTTTTCTTGTTGATCATTTGCTCCTGTGGTTTTATCGCTTTTATCTGCAC
This sequence comes from Rhinoderma darwinii, assembly GCF_050947455.1. Lineage (NCBI taxonomy): Eukaryota > Metazoa > Chordata > Amphibia > Anura > Rhinodermatidae > Rhinoderma > Rhinoderma darwinii. Next base: position 33,819,744 of record NC_134692.1, read on the forward strand.
TATGTGGCGCCGTGTCTCTTTTATTCTATTCTAGTTAAACTAGAAGTGTCAGGGGTGTGTTGGTTCTATCCCCAGGTTCTCCTCCTTGTATCTCAGATTTGAAAGTCGTTCACAAGGCGAGGCATACTTTTAAAGGAGAAATGCATTGCCCTGTTGAGCATCAGCCGCTTGCGAAAATTGTTGGAAAAACATCACCAAGCACAAGCAACAAACTCGTATAAGTGAGGAGACCGCCATCTACCCAACAAGCAGGATGCAGGATGCTTTGAACCTAGGGACATGGGCTAACTCAATAGCAAACCAGGCCTAGGAACTTAAGCCCCAAGCCACCACACTGTCATACTGCCCCCGCCCCCAATGTGATCTAAAGTTTTTAACAGATATGAAAAATGCACCCTTGTAAACCTGCCATGCAGCTAGCTTACAGCTGCGTGATCTGAGTTGAGTGCAGGAATCACTTCTATACAATGTGGGCTCTAACCCCCATGTTGTCCTCCTAGTGACCTTGGGCTACTCCCCCTTTCCCAAAGTGCCACCTTATGGATTATGATACCTGTTTGAGTGATGAGTGTTTTCTGATCATCTACTTTATAAATGCAGCTGTCTCAAAAGAGACAGCTGCATAAGTAACTTTCTTATGCAGCAAAAATCTCACTGCACTGCCTCCACACCCCTATAAACACCACCCTGCAGAATTCCCTTTTAGACAAGGCCACGCATCAGAATTTGAACCAGGGTCTGCACAGAAGACACTCACTGTTTTGGGTGCAGCTTAAGCACCAGGCCACCAGCTCAGGTTGATCTCTAGGCTTTCTTATTTTTTCCATAAGACCAAATGTAATCGTCACTTCCAGCAGGAATAAGAACATGTTATCTTTGGAAGAATTTGCAGCCAGCTCTTGATGCCAGAAGTAGTGCACTGGTAAAGTTCTCTGCTAATAAATTAGGAGTGAGGAACATGTGTGTTCTATCCCTTGGATCTCCTCCTTGAAGGCATTTCACAAGGCGAGGCATCCTTTTAAAATAGAAACGCATTGCCCTGTTGAGCGTCAGCCGCTTACCAAAATTGTTGTCACCCTTAAGCACTAGCAGCAAACTCGCATAAGTAAGGAGAACGCCACCTACCACACAAGCTACAAACCCAGGCACATGGGCGAAATCCAAAGCAAACCTGGCCTAAGCACTTTAGCTCCAAGCCACTGCGTGGTCATGCCCCAATGTGATCTAAAGTTTCTCTTCATGAAAGTCTGCTCACTTTTTTTTTTTATTCTTTTTTTTTAAAGAGGTGAAAAATATGTTCCCATGGAGCTGCTGTGCAGCTGGCTCACAGCTTACGTGATCTGAGTTGAGCGCAGGAATCGCTTCTGTACAATGTGGGCTCTAACCCCCATGTTGTCCTCCTGGTGAACTTAGGCAGCTCCCCCCTTTCCCAAAGTATCACCTATTGAGTGATGGATTACGATACATGTTTGAGTGATGAGTATATTGCTGAAATCTGCAATAATCTATATATACGTGTGTATATACTTGAAAGAGACAGCTGTATAAGTAACTTTCTTATGCAGCAACAATGGCACTGTGTCGCCTCCACACCACTATAAACACCACCCAGCAGAGCGCCCTTTTGGACAAGGCCACACATCAGGATTTGAACACAGAAAACACTCACTGATTAGACACCACTTAATCACCACACCACATGGATTGTGCTCAGTTTGGTCTCTTATCCCTCCACAGTGAACGGCGTCAATTTAAAACGCATAGAACAATGGTGGAATTTCAGTTTTTTTTCTATTCCCCCCAAAAAAAAGTTAATAAAAGTTAATCAAAAAATTATATGTACCCCAAAATGGTGCCATTAAAAAGTACAACTAATCCTACAAAAACCAAGTCCTCATACAGCTATGTCGACAGAAAAATAAAAAAGTTATAGCTCTTTGAATGCGACTATAGAAAAAACGAAAAAAAAAAAAAAAAAAGCTTGGTCATTAGGGCCTAAAATAGGCTGGTCACTAAGGGGTTAAAGAGGTTTTCCCAGCAGGGACATTTATAACATCTCCACATTATATGTCATAAATGTCAGATAGATGCGGGTACCACAACGGTGAGAACGGTCAGAACAGTGCCCCCTAAACTCTGTTCTACCGCTCTGTGTTGCGGCTGAATGAGTTAAATTCCGACCATAAAAAAAGGTTATATGGTCTTGAGTTACAAAAACAGCGTATCTCGCTGAGCTATGCTGTTTCTGTAAGTCCCATGCAACTGAATTGTAGTTACGGAAACAGCGTAGCTCGTATGCTACGCTTCTTACGTAACTGCCATTCACTACTAAGGAAGTTACGGAAACGCTGTTTTCTTCTTCATGGTCGAAAATCACACACATTATCCACATCACAGATCGGAAGAACGAGGTTTAGAGTGCCCCATTCCAGAGATAGGCGTGGGTCCCAGACAGGGCAGGATTGGGACTTAAAATCAGCCCTGGCATTTTTAAGCACACAGACCCCCGCAGGCCATATGCAGCCGCCAGTGTTGGGCAGGGAAAACCTTTCAGCTATACAAGACATGGGGAGATTTATTAAAACAGGTGTAAACAGGTGTAAATGAAAAGAGGAATAGTTCCTGATAGCTCCAACTCCAATGAATCCACTGCGTTCCCACGAGAATAATGAACATTATTGAAGCAGACTTATTTCTGCTGCATGTGAATGGGGTATAAAATAGCTCATTCACTATTAATGGATGCAGAATCTTAGTGGATTTGAAAGGGATTTGGATGTGGAATTAGGGACTTAGTCCTAATCAAATCCTGATTGCGTGATCATGGCCTAATACTGACATATAAAGATTGCAAATTATACCAGTATACAATGCTAAAATATCACCATACTGTAACTAAATAGTATGATTTCAATTTCATATTCAGCCATATACACACTCACATACACACTCACATCCTGGAAACATGACGCACAGATGCAACCCAGAAGCTGGACACATGCTGCATTCGTGCCACTCACACCTAGGGCACATGCGCACGGACACCACTCACACCTAGGACACATGCGCACGCACACCACACACTTATGACTCCAGCGCAGTACATATATACACCAGAACCAAGCTCAGTACATATATACAGCACAAGAACCAAGCTCAGTATATAAATACAGCACCAGCACAAATACAGCTCAATTTAGTGCAATCCCTGACGTATAGGTGTGTACGGCGTAAAACTACAGCTCCCAGCATGGACCGAACAATGGTAAGGATATGCTGGGAGTTGCAGTTTCACAAATAAAAAAATCATACCACCCATCATCTCGCTACAGATCATACAGTGACTACAGTGCTGATTAGCAGCAGAATAAACATTTATATTAAGTGACTCACCGGTGACGTCTCAGATTCTAGTTGGTCTTTTTCTCTTTTCTTCTCCATCCGGTCCAGACCTCTATTGTAAAGGATCTGTCAGGTACTACGTCTGTGTATACTCCCGGGATTAATCAGTCGACACCTGAGGCCAGACCTCTTAGACTGACACCGCCTCCCACCAACCAGGGTGGCAGGCTCAGGAGTGGGAGAGCCTATCGCGGCCTGGTCTGTCGGAATTAGCTCCGCCCCCTGTCCATTTATACCTGCCGTGTTCTCTTCCTCAGTGCTTGTTATTCTTCTTGGATTCCTGGCCCCACTGCTGCCTTGCTCCAGCCTGCTTCTGCTGTGCTTCTGCCTTGCTTCAGTTCCGCTTATCCTGCTTCGCTTTGCAATTGGCTTGCTTCCTGCTCCGTGCTCTCGTTGGTATACTCCACTACATCCTGATCCTGACTGACTCATTCACCGCTCCGTTTCCTGGCGGCGTTCCGTGGGCTACTGCCCCTTCCCTTGCGTGTTCCCTGTTTGTACTCCCTTGCACTTAGACAGCGTAGGGACCGCCGCCAAGTTGTACCCCGTCACCTAGGGCGGGTCGTTGCAAGTAGGCAGGGACAGGGCGGTGGGTAGATTAGGGCTCACTTGTTCCCTTCACCTCCTTCCTGCCACTACATCTATGATGACTTCTCCCAACCACGACCCATTTCTGCAGAGTTTGCCGCTCAGATGTCTTCAGCTACACACTATTCAAACATTTCTGCACCTATAAACGAAGATAAAATTCCCATGGTGACACACACTGTACCCCTAAATATGATAGCTCCATGCACTGCACCTCTAATTATGATAGCACCATACACCGTGTCCCTGATTATAACCGCACCATACACTGTGTCCCTGATTATAATAGCACCATACACTGTTTCCCACACACACAGACTGCTCCCCGTAGATAGTGCCCCCATAGAGCCCCATGTAGATAATGCCCC
>NC_134692.1:35461601-35464101 GCF_050947455.1 Rhinoderma darwinii
TTACAGTGAATTTTTAACAGACACCGAATTTAAAACACGTGTATTATACAGATGTGTTTATACATACATCAGGATCCAAATGATCCAACATAAATAAAGTTCATCGTACTAACAATCGTTCTTATCAGTATAATCACGACCGAACCTGTAAACATTATTGCCTAAAAAATAGATTATTTACATCCATGTTAAAGAGGCCAGATGAAAGATGCAAATATGAGGATGTTGCATTACAGTGCTAGACTCTCAATCCATAAATTATATAGTTCATACAATAAAAATCTATTTTGATTGGCAGGTTGTAATATTACATTAACTTATTATAGAATGGTTAAACAAAATTCAAGTAAATTGTCCATAATGTATTTTTCCCGAGAAATAATTTGTATAAAATAACAGTGATAATAAAAAGTAGGAAACACTGGCTACTCTCAGACTGTATGCAAACCTGGCTGCTCTGACTAGTGGCATGAAGGGGGCTGGAGGGGACCAATGTAATTTCACAAAAAGTAGTGCTAATTATAGGGGCTAATTGTTACAAGTGTATTGATCGTTTTATGCATCTACACATACATTTAGTATAGAAGGATAGATAGATAGATAGATAGATAGATAGATAGATAGATAGATAGATAGATAGATAGATAGATAGATAGATAGATAGATAGATAGATAGATAGATAGATAGATAGATATGAGATAGATAGATAGATAGATAGATAGATAGATAGATAGATAGATAGATAGATAGATAGATAGATAGATAGATAGATAGATAGATAGATAGATAGATAGATAGATAGATAGATAGATAGATAGATAGATAGATTTTGGCAATGGGCCGAAACAAGCAAGTGCAAGTTTTCTCTGACTGCTGCAGCCCTGGAGAAGATCTCATTATGTGAGGAGTGAAGTGGCTCTGCGGGGAGCATTATGGAAATCCGTAGGTTTGATTTAATGAGGCTTCTTCACACTAGTGGAATATCAACTTTAAGGAGAAAAGTCTGCCCAGGGCGTCCGAGCATCCAAAATGAAAATTGCCAATTTTGATGATAGGAGCTGAGCTTTCTTCAGCGAAATCACTTCAGGTAACGGATGTAGCATTAAATAACATACATCCTATGCACCAAGAACAATGTTTTATGTACCAGGCCTCTTATCTGTCTCTCCTAATGACTTCCCTTAGCGGGTTGTTAGTACTTGACAGCAGGTCTCTATGCGGGGAACTTTCCAGCAATTCTACATTCAAAGGAGGTCCATCAGAGAACATGATTGGCAATTTTCGTCATAATCTACACATTATTAGCATCAGAATTGACATGGCAATAACACTGCTAGTTTGTGATGTGCTTTCTAAAGTTCAGGGAACTCCCTGCAGGAACTGGGTTTTGGGAAAGCAAATTTGTTTTACCCAGTGGTAACTTGGCAAGGCGAATACGCTTCTTACCAGGGGATATCATTAATCATGTTACCCAGGTAAAACTTTTGAGACAAAAATGATATGTCCCGCTTTACACGCCCTATCTCAAGATTCAAGTATTTTCCAGATACAAAGTAATTAATCAAAATAATATAAAGCTTGGTAAGATAAAGCGGCAGCCTAGAAAATAAGGCCAGCAGTAAATAAAATCATCACGTAACCCAATGACCAGATACAATAATATTGAAGCCAAAACAGTAAATAACTATATTGAACAATGTATACATTTCGAAAGACAAAATGTTTCCATAAACACAAAAAAAATTATAATAAAAATTATTGATGTGTATGATTATTGTCTTGGAGTGCACAGTCCTCATAATATAGGTTCCATCTCGGGAAATACTTTCTTAATTAATTTTTCATTATGGATGTAGAAATAAATTTTTAGCTGGGAGTTGATATTTAGGAAAAAAAAAATAGAAAAAATGAATTCGTCCTCATTTGTTATTAATGGATTTTATGCGGCCAGTCCTGTTTGAAGGGGTCAGTGCAGGTCAGGTGTATGGGAGGGGCGGTAGGTACGGTGTATAGGGTGCAGTTATCTAGTCAGGGGGGTCCCCTCCCTTTGGTCCGGAGGGGTAACAGAGGTTTTGCTGAGCACTGCTGCAGAGTATGGGAGGAAGCTGCTCTCCGACCTTTGAGAGGCAGCGGTGCAAGCGAAATCCGGACCCCTGCTGGCTGCGCTCAATGCAGACGCCGTCTGGCTGTGACAACTGAGACAAGAGCAAGGAGTTGATCCAGGGGCTGACGCTGCTGCAGCTGCCGCAGCGGCAGCCGCAGCTGCAGCGGTGCTGTTGAGCCCAGCCGGGGACTGATAAAGACCCGGATGCCTGAAGCTGCAAAGTAGTTCTGGTCTTGAGTACGGATGAGAGAGGGCACGGAAAGTGTCCAGAGGGCGGATGGACGTGGCAAAGGGTGAAGCCGCAGCCGCTGCAGCCCCAGATGCCGCCGCGGCTGCAGCTGCTGCTGTCACCCCGACATGGGGATAGTAATGTAGAGGCACATGGGAGTGGAAAG